>NC_052506.1:27059636-27359886 GCF_014356525.2 Nilaparvata lugens
CACAATAATTTATACTGATAATTTATATATATATATATATATATATATATATATATATATATATATATATATATATATATAATTTATATCCTATGGTATTGGGGAATAAAAAGAATGGTACACCATGAAAAATTTGATACATAATTATATTAAACAAATAATCTCAAAGTTAGGTTAATAAAGAAAATATATAGAGCAACAAATATACAATGAAACAAGAAACGAAATCAAATAAAATATCACAGATCAGTACTATTTTTTAGTTCTATAGCACGAAACTTTACCATGTGCTTTCACTTCATTGATCTTATGCATTTATCTGCATGTAGCTTTGACATCAACTTGCTGTTGCTTGTCGATTTGGACAATCCTACTTTATATATTTTAACTTCCCAAATCAGAGCATGATAAATTGACAAATCAACAATTAAATATATATTAATTTCTACAGTTTCCAATAAATATATAATATATATCTCAGGGTGCAAGATTCGGCACCTGATGGAAATAGATAGATAGATCAATTTATCTAATGAACCAGAGCTACATTATATTATCACAAATTACATTATAAAATCAATGATCATGTGAACATTTGTATTATTAGCTTAGAACTTAATATTCTTTTAATTGGTGTATCCTTTGATATATAAATTGACTCATTCCTATTCAATAAAATATTTCTTATACCATTTTTAAGACTTGCGCAAGTATTTCTATTAATTTCTTAATTTTTAAAACCTTTTCGACGAGCTAGCTTCTATTTCTCATTTCATTCGAAGCACTGAGGGCGCCCTATTATTATTTCAACTATTTTTCACTCACGTGCTGGATTTTTCATAAGTTGCTGATGGCGATCCGAATTCCTGGTAGTCCTGGATATTTGGTGGCCGAAGTCGTCTCTTCCAAGGGATTAAAAAATATTTAAATGACTTTTGCTTTACTATAGCATCACAAAGTCTTATGAAAAATTAATAATTTGATTTAACTTTAAGTCATTAAAAAGGTACAGTAAAAGATATTGTGCTCTACAAATTTTGGTGACATTCCATGGTAGTGGTTGGCAGGCAAGTGGGCAGGTTCTACTTTTCTTTTTCACAATTTTCATTTCCGACTTGCAAATTTGCATAAAATTTAAATATTTCGTTACTACGCCGTTCAAGGCTCAAATAGTTCGTGCCAATGTATTAAATTATTACTTATGTTACACATCTGATAATTTATCTGCCTTCGGGCCATATCCAAAACATAAACTGAACAACAATAATTCACAAACTCTTATCATTTATAGAAATATATACAAATATATTTGAATCGGCTCACTATTACCGCCCATCAATTGCTACCATTTGATTGGTTCATGCAAATTTGTTACATTATACATGCGCCTACGAACCTCCTACTTCCTTAATACATTAATTTATTTTTATCTTGGGTTTTTAGTACATTTTTTACATGCAATATAATTTTCTAATGATTATAGGTTGTTTCTCACTTTATAACAATTAGCCATGTGCATTTTTGGTTCCTCTAGTTGCATACCATTTAGTTACAATAAATTTCTGCCAAGGTGTCTGGCTAGATTCTACGTTATGCGACTCAATCGATCATTAGGTCGCCGATCAATAGATATTTTACGCCTAACCTCAAATTTTCAATACTTTATATAATATTATATAAGTAGCAAATTATTTCCATCTCTATTCGGCCGTTATAAATTTAGCCATGATACCTGATATTATCTAATCTTTAAAAACGTTATCGCATTTGGCGATATTAGCCTATTATTCCACTTAGACCTATAAATTTCTTTCAAGTAGGGATTTTTATTTACCCATCAGAATTTGATTCGTTACACTTACTAATCCTTACTTAACTTACCTAATGAATACTAACCTAATACAATACTGGAAGATTATACCTAATGTAATACTGGAAGATGTAATCCACTCACAGAGAGTTGAAAGTGGCTTGAATTGATCAACGTGAACTGCCGTTGAGTAGATGGAATTGAGTTTGTGATGAGTTGCACCACATACTGACCACCGATACTTGCTTAGGTAATTCAACACCAGGTAATTGGATTTGGAAATAGCACCAGACTAGATTCAACTGGTATCTCATGAGGTCAGATTAGCTGACATTGTATACCGAATTTGAATGTGAGTGACATATCCAGTAGGCATGGGAACTACTGTTCATAACAAGATGACATGATCGATATTGCATTTAATATTATTTCATTGAGAATCAGTTCGGTTCTAGTCTGGAAGGCTCATGAACTCTGGAATTGGAAAACTTTTTGATCAAATTTCCAAATTCAGTCAAGCTCTCCTTTTAGTGAATATGCTGCATTCATTTATTTGGGGTTTATCATTCAAGAGGATAGTGCCAGGAACTAATTCTAATTAGAATAGATGAATGATTAGAATAGTAGTTTGAATCTTCATAATATAATAGTCAGAGATTGTTAAATCTCGTGAATTGCAAATATAATGAATAGTATCTTTACGATACAAATGTGAAAACGTTAACAAAAGATAAAAAGAGGAAATTCTCTATCAGAGAGAATTACTAATGAATTTACTCGAATCATAGCATCTTCTAAGAACAAGCTCTAAGCTCCAAAAATAATAAAACATTTGCAGGCCTCCAAGAATGCTTGAAAAAGATTCTCAAGGATTGGATGAAAATTGTTCAATTTTAATGAGCTTGGACTAAAAGTACAATAACCTTTTTCCTCGTTTTCTCTCGTTTCAATGATTTTCCCTCGTCTTTTCCTCGTTTTCAATGATTTTCTCAATAACTCAACAACGAAAACATCATCCAAAAAAGGTACAAGAGTTCAGCTGAAGATTTAGCAGATGCGTTCAGAGGGGTTTGAAATTTTTCAAAACTTGAAACGGAATCGAGGTTTTCGAGATACTATTTTGTATTAGTGGCTTTCGCAGTAACGTTTATCATCCGAAATCATTTCAAATTGAAAGATTGGTTTCGCTAAATTGTCGGGAGTGTAGTAGAGAAACTTGTGAAAAATTCCTTGAACTGTATCCGAAATCGAATTTTTGTGGAAGGGTGTTCGCGTTTGAGCTTAGTAACATTCTCAAGAACAACTCGATCCTTGATGCATGATATCAATTCAATTTAAATTCCTTTCCACGTACGCTTCCAAGGTCCAACAACGTCTCTTTTCTATCCAGCTGCGTTTCTCATTGGAAAACGTTTTGATGGCAAACGTCAATGGTGATTTGTTTACTTCGGTCTTTATTGGTCTTCAATTTCGTGAGAGGTTATACTGCATATCCACATTTTTCTCACTTTGAATGGTATCATTCCTAAAGTGATAACATCTTCTGTATCCTTGAATGCTGCAGATATATCTTATGAATGAATGGAGGCTACATTTTGTGAGTATTCATATACTTGGTATCTCTCCATACCTCACCACCGCATGTAGTGGACGAATACCGATTTTCTTAGAGAACATTTATTTTCTCCCTCTTGGCACTTCCCCTAAACTCATATCAAATGTTCGATTAAGGGTTTCAGCGAATATAGTTGAACTTGGCTTTTTTTAGAATTACTTTGCTTATATATGATATCATAATCCAGATATTTGAAGTGGAAGTGGACTCTGTCCTAATGAAATATTTCTTACATTTATTGATTTATTCTATACTCTCTCATATGTATTTCTTAATCCTTTCAGTTTTTCTCCAAGAACGAAGCAGCTCCCTTGCTGGCTGAATATTTAAAACTCAATTCAATTCAACAAAATCATTAGTGCTGTCTTCAACCTTATTTATATTATCTCTCTCTTCATGTAATAACAACTAGCTTACTTCCTATAACCTCAATACAGGCCAGCTCATGAGTTTATTTTTAGCCAATATGTTACAATATGTTTGTAACTCTCCAAGTTGCATAGTTCTACTGGGCAGAGTCAATATAACAATGTGAACTGGCTCCACAGTCTGTGAACCAAGTACACTGGATCATAGAGAAACGATAGCATAAGTAGATATCCCATGGTATAGGGCGTTTATGTCGCAACTTTTACTGTTATCTCAAGCCGGTAGCTCACGTAGTTCTTTCCCATGCAGCTGTGTGACGCGGGTAGTCTCTCAAATTGTGCCGTTCATACACTCTCACCCCAACAAAACAGTAAAAATTGACAATAATCGACAGTAATCGGCTTGAGATAACAGAAAAAGTTGCGACATAAATTCCCTATACCATGGGATATCTACTTTCGCTATTGTTTCTCTATGACTGGATGTTCAATCAGCAATTATAAACTGTTTTAATACCAGTTCCTACCTGGGACTGGGAGCTAGCCTCACAATTAGGTGTTGTCAATGCTAAAGTAGCACTCAAGTTGGAGTGCCAATCAATGCAATCAGTCTGAGTGCTAATTGTTGACCCACCTCTTTGATTTGTTGCATCGAGTTATCTCCCTGATGATTGAATAGACCATTGTATAGAGGCCGTTTTATTAGTGCTGCGTTGCAATTACCAAATTGATCAATGACACTCATCAATAAGCTAGACATTAATATTGTTCAAAAGCTACCATTTTCATAATGTTGTATTGCTCCAGTACTGTAATAAGCCGTCAGAGCTTTCCATTTATTTATATAATGATCATGGGCACAATCTATGCCCTTAAATCAATTTACTTCATCATTTATCATTACTTGAACAAGTCGATGTAGGTATATCCTACTTGGTAAGAGGGATGATAATAATTGATAATAGTCAATAACGAATGATAACTGATACGTATCAGAAAATGAAAGATACATGAATTGATAACATTCTATCATAACCGAAATTTTGAAGCAGTCTTAGAAAAAAACCTCAGTTGTTTCTTCGTTGATCAAATATCACACTCTGTGTTTCCCTCTCTTGAAAATCTAGAAGTAGAGCCTCATTATCGTGTTATATCGTATCTCTAGTATCAACAGCTAGACCACTACTTGACTACCACCTGCTTTGAAATTCAAAATTCACACAGCATACATATTCATCTTCCCTGGGTGAGGACCTGTGTTTCTACATTTCATCTAGTGCTGTATTTGAGATTATATTGTAACAAAATTATCTGACCTCTACGTCTATTTCAACATTAAAATGAGAAGTGCATAAACTTGAGAGCTCCTGATACGTTCATGAAGCCACCATAAACTTTGGACCGCTAACTTTATGACTAGCACTTAAAGCTTCATCATACTAACAACAGCTTACAAGAGCGTGATTTCTCATCTCTCATTTGATAGAATCAAATCTTTCAAATTAAATACCAAGTCGGAGTACTTGCAAGCACCATAAAAACGTTTTAGTAATTTATACCACGTTCAATGTTCAAATTGCACTTATGAATTCAGGTTGATTTTACCATTCTAGCTCATTTGTTTATAATTTGTCCTATGATGAAACTTGGTTTGAATCAATCAATTGAATGTGTAGTATTTGGAAAACTGATCAGCCTATATTTATGAAACGAAATGATGAGTCTCATATAAAAGTTGGGATTTCAGACAAAATTGATTTTACTAGTGTTATTAAATCATTTTTATTATTGGAAACAAATCTTCATTATTCTGGGAATCTAGCTGAATACCTCTCTGATTTTAAATCGTTTTTAAAACGTTTGAAGATTGTAATTTTAGAATTTTTCCAAATATGTTTTATCATTGGCAACATATCGTAGTTCCTTTAGAATCAAACCATATTTAGAAATGTTGAGAGACCTTCACCTTTATCATGAGAGAGACCTATATAAGCCAGTAAGAAATTTGAGAGCTATGCTGATGAGTGTCTTGAGTATTCAAAGAACTTCATAGGAATATTTTATTCTACCTTCTTCAGGAATCAATGAATCAACAGAATCAAAATCAATGAAGAATTTATATATCTATCTTTCATACCGGTTTAATCGTATTGCATTAAAAATTGCATATCGTATTGATAAAAATGAATAAAATGCATAAATAGCCATAATAGTGATGACTATAATAATTGAAATGCATTTTCTGATTTTCGTGAAAATAATACCACTAATAATTAATATATGACATGGTGTCATCTGATACTGTAGGGTATCTTTTTAAACACTGATCGGAAGTATGAATGGAATAGTTAAGAAATCAATTTGTATTCTAAGCAAATGAAGGGAAAATCATAGAGGAATGAGAGAATGAATTAATGAGGAGAAAAGCGAAACTTGATGTTATGGTATTTTTTGTTCTTGGTGCTATATGTAACAGGAAAAATTCCCAAACAATTACAAAATATAACACCCATACATCATACATTATAGGCTATCACTGAAACTACATCTCAAAACAGTCAAACAGTGGCTCCCGATGAAAGCAAATTATTCCAATTTCATAATGGAATTAGCCAGAAAGTATATTGAATAGATTAGAATGTAACTTCCATGAAACAAATTGAGACAACCGTGTAATATTAACCTTCCTTGGAATTTCAAGCAATATTCTCTATCAGTTTAGGAACAGAATCTTGAAAGATTCTGTTGTCTCATGAGTAGACAGAGATGGAAGAAGCGTTTTGGAAACTGACCACATTGGAAACGATCATCTGCTGAAAAATGTTGATGATCAATTTTGGCTCCTTGGTTTCCTGGATCACATCCAAATCCAAACAATAGATTACTTCTTCTGTCAGAAATGAGAAGAAAATCATCTTTCAAACAAACCTCAATGTGCAAGTGAGATTTTCATGATCGCTTGGCGATCTCCCAAATGACATGAAGCCAATTTTTTCGCTTTTTAATAGAATTTATCACCTACCTAATAAAAAGAGATTGATCACCTCTTTCTAGAACTTTAGAAGAACTCAAATTTCATTAAGAATCTGATTTCTGAGGCACTGGTCTTATAAAGACTGAGAGAGAGCAAGAGAGAGCCTTTGTCTCTAACTCTTGTTGTGTAATGTACTTCCAAAGAACAAGCTCAGACGCTTCCACTCTCATATACTGTATACTGTGCCCTCTGCCCTGCATTTCTCGAGTCCCTGAAGTACATCTCCCAGCGGAAACTTAATGTATCTTAGGAATGTTGGGTCTCTTCAAAGCACACATGGCGATGGTCTACATTCCTGAACTTTGCCTTCTAAATAATGAAAACTGCAGCTTACAATACAGCTTAGAGAGTGAAAGGAATTACGACCTGACAATTAAATCTGATAAACGGGAGGAATCACGTTCCGCATACAGTTAAAGTGAAGAAATTTTTGATCATTGATTACTTCGAACGCAGTTCATTTCGCTACATTCATTGAATATCAGATCAAAAATTATATTGCTGAGAAAAATCAATATATAAGTCAGTATCATTTCACAGCATATAGAATTCATTGTAGAATGTGAGATTTGAACTGCAATAAAATCGAAACATTCTGCTGTGTCTGATAAATGTTTATTTTGTCATGCCATGTAATCTAAATCGGAAAAATCTAGATAACGCGATTCTGATCCCAGATACTATAACAGAACCTAACAGAGTCATCTCTCAAAAATACTCTAAATCGAGGGAATTTATTCCAACTGAATAGACTGGAAATTGCACCAGTTATGCAACAATTAATTACAGACTTCGGTACTCAGAATTTGATTTTCAATAAATCAGTAGCCTACCTCATTTCGAGTGTTTATTAGAATTCACAATGATTGTTGTGTGCACTGACTTCAAATTTGAAATCAGAATTATTGGTCTTACATATTCACACATTCGTGCGATTGAATTGACTGAAAAAATAAGTCATGTTATTCTGTCGGTGCGAACTGCGGACTATTTCCCTGCAATTGCAATTGCAATTTATTGTGACACTGTAGATTGTAGAAATTACTAATTGAACATAAATACCGTATTAAATGATAATCTTGATTTCAGGATTTTGCAGCCTCATAACTGTCTCTGTACCGTACGCGTTTTGTAGCACCAACTTCAGACTAACAGCAACACTTTCTATGTTCCAAGCCGAATCTATCTGAACGCTTTCTCTCAACAAAATTGCTGAAAATTGTGTTGTCGGAAAACAGCCTTCTACATTACATTACTTCCTAACAACTTGCATTACTTCTTGCGATTGTCTACAACTGAAATTCTACCGAACCTTAAGAGCATCTAGAACAGCGTTGTTTAAGATCGTTGGCGAAAAATTCATTGCGTTTTCAAACTTTGAAAATGTTCATTTCGCAACTTGGAATAATACTGTGATGGAATAATTTCTATGATGTGCGAATAATGAAAGAACCCCATTTTTCCATTGCAGTTTATTTTCCGACCTGAGAAGTGTGTCTGGAACTACTCTCATGAACCTACTTGCTGCCCTGTTCATGACTCAACTTCTGTACGTTGTTGGTGTTGGAGGAATTCAGGTGAGCCAGCAAATGTTTGCTATGCATCCATTTTATGTTTGTATACCTTATTTTTTTCACCCTGTACATCACTTCTCCAAAAGAATTTTATTCTTCCATTTCAAAATTTACGAATTTTATATTTTTATTAGTTCTAGAACGAGAATGATTTCAAAAGAAGAAGAAGCTACACATTTGTTTTAAAACATAAAATATTCCGATATTTAAAGAATTATAATGTTTTCAATAATTACTTGCGGATCCAGTTGTTGAGAATCATCGTGTTTTTAAATTTTGTTTCAAGAGTAGAACAATGCATGAAATAAAATAGAAAATGGCATAAATTTGTACTGCGTTTCCAAGCTTAAATAGAGGACTATGTATTGGAGAATCTTAGGCTAGGCGCACACCAGTTAGTCAAGAAAAGACATGTTTAGTCACAATGCTACACATAGTTGCTTATGAAGACTTTTCAAATTGCAATGACTAATCAGTGTGAGTTGCGTCATAAGCAACAATGTGGAGTATTGTGACTAAACATGTCTTGTCTTGTCTTGACTAACTGGTGTGTGCCTAGCCTTAGCCTCTGTCAATCAGTTGGGATCAATCATAGAAGTCTTGTTGAATGAAGTAACAAAAACATATAAGAAGATTTCACTATGGTGTAGGCCTATATATATATATAAGAGACGGAATGAATTTTAATGCATGGAAGATAAATATTTCAAATGGATATATTTTGATGATATCATTATGAATCAGGTATGAACATCATTCCAGTGTTCTTAATACTCTAAATAAAAACTTGTAAAAGCTATGTAGAATGATGTAAAGTTCTCAAGAGAATGAACAAATTCGTAAGTTTCAAAAATGCATTTCATCATAAGTGAAACATCGCAATATCCAAGAAAATTATAGCTCATATCTAGAATAAAACGTTGTGAATAGAATTATATTTATTTCCTAGTACAGTAGATTTTTTTGTCATCATCAAGAATTTTCTCATCACTTTTTTTATGCTCACATTCTCAAAAAGAACCACAATGATTTAGAATGTAGATCATGTCTTGCTCACGATCCAAGATAGCATGTATCTTTTCCAGTTACAGAAAAACATCACGTATCAAAACGAGAATCTAATGCTTATTTGATTTCAAAATCTGTCTCATGTTCCACATTTTCCTACTTTTCTCTTCCATACCTACCTAACGTTGCTGTGGGAGAATTGGATCGTTACACTTGAAGCATGCTAATTCAGAGGGAAAAATAATTTTGTTATCCATAGTTATTCAACAGACATATTTTTAAACATAATACATTTATCTATTTCTCATTCAAATTAACAACTTTGAAAACTTCTACCATTGGTCATAATCATAATTTGAAACTTTTCACCAAAATCACTGTGTAGCAATGGTTTAGCGAAGGGGGGGGGAAGTTTCCAGGCTACTTTCACCCTCCATGATTTCCAGGTTACAACCCCAAGATTCAAAATGCACTAACTACAATATTGTTTGCTGAACCTTGAAAGCTATCAAACTCATTCAAGTCATTTGTGAGTGGCTACAGCAATGACAATGTCATTGGCAATAGTCTATATTTAAAGAAACCATCTTGTTGATGCCCAGATTGTGTGATCCAACAACCACAAAACACAACAAAAACAAAGTTACAAGAAAAAATATTTCTTACATGATAGGATATACTGAAAAGTCGCTTTTTCTATCGCCAAACAATTCCCCCCATCCCCCGACATAATCAGATTTATGTTGGCAAGGTCATTCGCAAATGCCTATAGGGACCAAAAGCTTTTGGTCCCCCCACCTTTTGGTCCCCCCCGCCTTTTGGTCCCCCGATTTAAAAATGCAGCTACAGTTACTACGCTACTGCTGTCAGTTACATAGTTCCTATACTGAGACAGAACTAATTAAATGCTTGATTATAATCTCAAGAGCAATAATTGATTCGAAAATACATCTATTTTGAAACTCTATGTAACATCACTACGAATTTTATTCAATATAATGAGAGTGTGTCATGAATTATTCTCAATTCAAAAATGTCTATTTTATTTTGTGCCAAAATTTCCATTGTCAGAGTATCGTAGAAGTAGAGTAGTCTTATCCATTCTGAGAAATGAGAATAGTTACATTAAAGAATCTTGAAGTGACTCTTGAAAGAACTTGGGTGACTTCAAGGTTCAATTATTTATTCGTTCGCTGTAGAATTTAAAATTCACTTATATAGAAACAGTAGTCTGACAACTCACTGCACACTATTCCAGTCTCACTCTCTCTCTCTCTCTCTCTCTCTCTCTCTCTCTCTCTCTCTCTCTCTCTCTCTCTCTCTCTCTCTCTCTCTCTCTCTCTCTCTCTCTCTCTCTCACTGAATATGTATGTATTTGTTTGACTATGAGTTTGCTTTCTATTCTTCTGCACTATGCTATTACTTTTACTACTATTCAATAGAGAAACCAATCGCACAAGACGATGTGAGCAGAATCAACTTCGATCGGTTTTTGTAATAGCTTCCAATAGAAACACATAAATTTATGAGAGAATGGCTTGAATTTCTAAAGTAGCATGTTAAAGAATTTCAACTGCAATATTTGTTTGGACCCTTCTTGCTCTCATCTATTGAGATTTGATTACCAACACATAGTACATGCGTATCTTAAGTTTAGTTGGTGTGCTTGCAGTATAGTGTTTTAGATGAGAATCGGTTTTCATTCATCTGGGAATAAAACTTCATTGGGAGACCGTACTAGAGTGTTGCCGAGTTTGACAACGAGCACACTGTTCACTCAAGTTTGCGAACGCATTAGCTCTCTTCTTTATTTGACCTTTTTGTGGAATAATTTATTGAGAAAAAAAATTCCAGTATCAGTATGAGAAATTTAAAAGAACAGTAGTCATTGTCTTTTCCTGGTACGTAAAAATTAACAAGTTCCAATAATTCAAGCTCATTACTTGTAATTTTTATATGATGTCATCAAACATTATTTCACATGAAATTGGAGCTCCATTCAAATTTACATTTATCTTCCTCTTACACTTTTCACTTTCTCTGTAACAATGGAACCACTTGACAAAAGAGAACTCTATATTGAGAGTCAATAAAGTGCATGTTGGATTTTGAGAGCAATCACTAAGTTCAAAAGCTCGCTCCACCGATCACGAGTTCAACTCTATTATATTTTAATGTTCAACCCCAGGACACAAATGCAGCGAGCAGACGAGGACCTTCTTCAGATCTTTCTTTTTTATTATATTCCAATATTTCTTCCTTCTCAGTTGATTTTCAGGCCTTTCTCTGATTTCTGACTGAAAATTATCACATCAAACCGTTCATCATTCATGTTTAACTGTTTAAATTATATATTGTATATTTTCGAATAATTTCATATTCATTCATAGTAGACTATATGCTATGCTATTGTGATATGATTGTTATAGATTCAAAAATATAAATAATTTTGACTTATTATGATCATGAAAGTGCTTATTGGTTCCAAATAACTTCACTCAAGATGTCTCAATCCCAAACTCATACTGAGAGTTGGCCTATTAATATGCATTTATTCTTCATTTCTAAGAAAACATGACATATCATTGGGATAATTGGGAGAGAAAAAATAAGGCGTACTTTGAGCAATTCTTATTTCATGATGATAATCAACATTTACAATTTTATAATCATCTTGTTTAACAAGAACTATTCGAATTTGAAATATGATGAAATAACGTATTTGATTATACAGGACACAGAGCTGTGCGTGTCGCTGTCGTTCTCGCTGCAATACCTGCACCTGACGGTGTTCTTCTGGCTGACGGCGCTGTCACACGACTTGTGTCGCACGCTGCGTCGCAACATGCACGTGGAGCCGCCACCGACCGAGCGTGCTGTCGGCTGCGTCTTCGCCGTCTACAGCCTGCTGTCCTGGGGCATGCCCCTCGCTCTCCTCGCCGCCGCCTACCTCTACCGCACCCACCACCACCAGCATCACACCAACAACCATTTCCTCAAACAGTACAACTGCTGGTCAGTACACCACGCTCCCTATTGTCGTCATCTGCACGGATCTAATCTAAAGCTGGATTCCCACAGTTCTAATGAGATTATTCATACTCGCTCGGCCGGGCTAAGTGAGAAAAGTCCAAAAAGATCTCATGGGAATTATATTATTACCACTGTTCACTGTCATGTTGTGAACGAATCTAGCTTAATAAACCAATTCGCTAAGTATCATGGAGCATAGATAGCATAAGAAGATATCCGATAGTAGAGGTCGTTTATGTCCCAAATTTCAAGTCAATTTTTGTAATCTATTGCCGATTACTGTCCACTACTGTCGATTATTACTGTTTAGGTCGGGAGAGAGTGTGAGAACGGCAAAGTATGAGAGAATACCAGCGTCATATCTTCACGAGAAGAACTATAAGTAGAACTTATAAGTAGTACACTTTGAGATAACAGTGAAATTTGGAACAAAACGCCCTATATCATGGAATATTCTCTTATGTGCTATAATTATTTCCTCTATAGATGTAATATAGAATACGTTTGTTGCAATAGACTATAGTGTGGTCCACGTTATAATGGCAGTGGATGAAGATAGAAGAATAGCGATGCCGATTCTCTACATCAATTAATTATATTTCTACACTGTGTCACGTGGTAATTTAAAACCACCAAATATTTTTAAATGAGCCAATGAAATGTAATAGAACTATAAAATTGGAAAGAAGGTTAGACCTACCCAAAGAGTAAATCAACTCAAATCAAGTATTATTAGCGATTAGGAGTAATAGCATTATCAACAACGATAAGAAAACATGTATTATTGTGATTTAATAATTATGAGAACCCATTGGTAAGATCAAAAAAGTTATAAAGCGGCATACTTATTATTGGCGGATTATAAAAAATAAAATGCATGAACATTGAGGTTAGAGTTACTTGTTTACATTTTGAAAAGAATTAGTCGATCTTGGATAAATCGATAATTATTAGAATCAATACTGAGCGAATCAGCTGATTATTCGATCAACCCATATGACCGGTTGAATCATATAAAATTCACTCATAAAGGATATATTATGTATACTAAAGGAAGTCGATGTGTAGACTTACAAACAACTATTATTTCTGTATAAATATTTATTATAATCCAAAAAAGCATGATAAATCAATAGTATACAAAACTCATATAAAAACTAAATGTATTATCTATTAAAATCGTATGTTACGATTTATTTACGAATTCAATTTAAGATAAACACTCCATATATTTGTATAAAAACTTCTTTTATTTAATTTTTTCTATTATAAAGCCGAGGAAGCCCTGATTCCCAAGGCAACCAATTGTATTGAGTCTATTAAATTGAAGGCCAATCAGAGAGTAGCTTATAGAATTATTCTAGGAAGAGGCAAATTTTTCTGAAAACCTCCTTCTTCTGGCTTAAGATCCTGACCGGAGAGGATGCACATGGAGTTTAGGGTTTTTTCTTATTCCTTTTAAAAATTTTTAATGAACTATTAAGCCAAACCCTTTTTTAAATGTAATGTATGTTTGTTGAATGTTAATTATTTGTGAACTCAGTGCTGTCAAGGAGTTCGTAATTGTAAAGATTCCCATAAAAATAGCTTTAATTCGAAAGAAACTTATAAAAATCTGGATCACGCGTTAGCCCAGCAGTAACGAAAAGGAGCCTACCCAATTAATTATTGGAAATAATTAATTCAATCCACGAGAACATCTAGAACTTCAGTCAGTGAGTGATAAGTCAAACCAAACGAGCTCGTTTTTTCTACGTCCAGTGGGGGTAATTATTAACAAAAAAGCGCTATTCCAATTAATTTAAATTAAAATAAAAAGTCACCACGTGTTGAACAATATCACATAGTTCATAAGAACATTTTATAAATTTATTTGATATATGTAGGAAGCTTACTTCCATGCACAGCCCGAATTCATTAAATCCCTGAGATCTCATGTTTGAATATTAATTTATTAATTATAAATTTGTTAATTGAACCAAGTATAGTATATCAAACCTATAGACCGAACAGGTTTTTATTTGCAGAATTTCGTATTGATTGGAAGTCTAAGTACCAGTATTAAATATAATATATTTATGAATTTGAAACTCACTATTGTGAATATTGGCAAAGCCTGTGATAATTATTCAGATTTTTGAAATAGATTATTTAAGTGAATTATAGTTATATCGAATATCTTATGCACATCTTTTTTGTGGGAATATATTTTGTGTTTTATGTCAGCATACAAATCGTAGAAGTTTATTTTATCCTAGTTCATCTCGTGATATACAGTTTGAGCTGTTTTAATATCAACAAATATTTTGCAGCACTTAAAATTATTGAATCAAGTGATATTAATCTTATTCAGAGCACTCAATATTTATCATCCTTTGATGATATTCATTTTATCAGCCAGAACAAGTATATTAAGAAATTATATTAATAAGGTTCCAGTTATATCATATAAGGATCCAGAGAGCTTCCAGAACTGGCGTTGTAAGTTCTAAGGAATTTTGGAAGGGTATATTGGTGAATACTTGTATTCACGACGAGCGTTTTAAGAATCAACTAGAAACAACTATAGTTGGTCCTTATTATTCTCTAGTGATGCATGGTTACTGATAATCAGTCATCAAATATTCTTTTATTTTCCGTATTGGTATTCTTCAAGAACTTCATAGAAGCAGCGGTAAGAATTACCAATCACCGGTCACAGAACCTTATGGTGATTATTTGTATTTATAAAATTCATGTTTCTACCACTGAGCTAGAGCTGAGGTTTGAACCCAGTAATTTTGCGAGCCGGAAGGCCTTAATTTTTTGTGAATTTATTCGCAAAAGAGGGAATTTAGAGACTGCTCTTGTAAATATCAGAAACATCGTATCATCTGTGAAGGATTTACCATTAACAACTTCACAACTGTCAAAAACATAATTGTCATCGTTGTGGACCTAGAAAAGGATAGTACCACCAGCTTTGTCAAATGATAGACAAGGCTAGCAAAACCAAAGTTGATCAAATACTGTCATTATAACGTGGACCTCACTATAGATACTAGACATTGTGAGTTATTGGATATGCGATAGTTATTTCAAGCATCACTGTCCATGATCAATATTACAGTTTTGTTTGAAATGAGGTAAACTGTACTATAATAGATCATCAATATTATCATCAATACTAATACATGAATCATCACTATAGTTTACTATTATTACTATAATCATACATTTCAATTGTAGAAATGGAATCAAGAATCTAGAACTTTCTTCTCCCACAATATACTTTACGAAGCAATAACTTCTGCTTCGAAGATATCAATCACATTAGCTTTTATTTCCAATATTTCATATATTTGATTTCCAATAAAATTTCCAATATTTTCAATTCATCAATGGACTTTCAAATGCATTGCTACACTTTACCCTGATATAATCTACTGCTATTTGAAATTTTCAACATATTATTTTGTTCTGTAGATTTTCGTTTTGATTTTGTAAGAAAGAAAACAACCTTATTTGAACTGACTTTATCAAAAATTGGGAAACAGTTTAGAGTCAATCCTCTTATTCCCTCCAAATCCTTTTCTTGACACTCACATAAGGTGAGTTACTGATTGTAATATGGGTTCTGTAGCACTGGGAAATAGGCCTCAAGAGATACTTGATGTAATGCAGCAGTCCTTTGTCTTTGACAGTATGTGAATGGAGTGGAATCTAGAATAGCTTTGAAGCTTTCGTGATTGGCGTGTTTCCGTTTGATGTAAGTTGAGGAAAAAATTACAGGATGATGTAAAGTGAATAGTACTCGATATACGATCATACTGTATAATTATAGTTGAACGAACGTTAGCGAAGTTCTCACTTTTGACTTACTAGAGCCCAAAGTCATTTCTGTCTGTTTGTATGTTCGACAAGAACTTTAGAGAGAATTGATCAATCAGCTTCAAATTTTGAACACGAATTCTTACGAATTAACGAATTATTTTTACAGGTCAAGTTAGTTGGACAACAAAATTGACTCTCTCCTTCATCCTTTTTCAGGATATAAAAATAGCATTGAAAGTGCATGAGAAAAATATTTTTTTGATTTATCATTCATTAGTCAGCTGGAATTATTTGCATACTATTTCTGTAATTTTTTCATTCACTTAAAGAAGCTGTTGCTATTATAATGTTGTCACACAGACTGTCAGACACACAGACTTTATGTGCCGACACATGATTTCAACTGAATAATACACAACATTAATTTATAAGTTCAACTGAATAATACACAACATTAATTTATAAGTTCTATATCAACACGCTTCAATCAACGTCTGCCTGCCTGTCTGTAACATACACGTAATTAATACCACTTGTGATTGCAGTTGCTATGACAATAAATTTAGTCCAGGCAATGAATGCTCAAAAAAGGGTATAGAGGGAAATGTTTCGAAGACAATTTTTGACCCCGCAGATCTGTTGAGGGTTCAAGGAGGTTAACATATCAAAATCCCCACTCCTAGGGGGTAGTTTTGTGCTAAGGGGGTGGGGGTGGTTTAAAGAAACCATTTTTTGGTTTCTCGCATAAAACTCAAAAACTATGTATCTTGAGGACTTAACTGTCATATAACAAATCAAAGCTTACATAATTTCCTACAATATTCATTCTACAACTTTTTTATATCTCCTCCAGTTTTCGAGATATCCGCTCTTGAAGGTGTGACATTTTTGAAAAAAGCAAATTTGCCACCAATTTTTTTCTATTTTTGCTCTTATAACTTTTTAAGAATCGATAGAGAAAATCCATATTGATTATGTGCTTATAGAGCATTAAATTCTCTTCAATTTGATGTATAATTTCACACTTTTGCGAATTTCCCTTCACCTGCAAAAGCAGCTTTAGTGTTGAGTGTGAAATATCCATTTTTGCAACAATATACCAATTGACAAAGGATTTTGGAGGGAATATTTTAAACAAAATTTTTGACTTTGCAGCTTTGTTGAGACTAGTGAGGAGGAGAACATATCAAAAGTCCCCATTCCCAACTCATGTGCTAAGGGGATGAGGGTGGTTTAAAAGTTGCACTTTTCAGCGTTTTGCTTCCACGCTCATATCTTGAGAACAATGTGTTCAACCGACATAACTAGCAATTCAAAAATGAATCTTGATAAATTCTCTACACTTTTCGTTCTGTGAAATTTTGTGATATTTCCAACAGTTCCCGAGATATTCGCTAGGCTAGGTGACACAAGTGTACATAGCCTAAGTAACAGTATACTGTACTGTACATCGAAGTATAGATTAGGCCAAGTATGATATTATGTATCAATTATATCATTTATTTATACAAAAAAGCAATACTCTCAAGCTACTAGCATACACTAACTGCTTTCATTCTGAAGGTTTGATTCATGAGAAATGCTCTTTAGCTTACTAAAATGTTACAGAATCACTCAATATCAAGTCCACAGTATCAATACTATATTGACATTTTGACCATTATTATTTGCATTATTACAGCACACTCTTCATCCAATCAATAGTCCATTTATTATATCCGCATATAATAATAATTGATAAAATTTAGATACACCATTCATCAACAAGCAATTTATTCATATACGATTAATCATAGGTGTATTAAAGTTCAGTATTTTGCGACAGTAATTGTTTCAAACTTATTAATTATGGTACTATGCAATCCCACAATTTGGGACATGTAATCAAAAGGAGAATAATTAAACCAGTTGTTGTTGACCAATGAGTGAACTTCAAATTAACAACCAGGAGATAACTATATAAACGGACCTGCCGCTATGTACACACAGTGAATATATTATTGATTGTGCATCTTGCCATACCTGTAAATACCTGTTCTAGTTAGCAATGTGGTTATAATCATGGATCGGTCTGGGTAATTACTTCGGCAGTAGTTCAGTAATGGTTTCCCTCTATGTAAAATTGTTCATCCAACTATTCAAGTATAACTGAACGTCATCAGTCGATAGCAGATTTATTGTAAAAGAAGAGAGGAACTTAATTCATTTCATTAAAAGCTCTGGCAGTAGTACGAAATAATAATTAAAATCAATGGTAATCCAATGCTATTGCTTTTACTACTCATCCTTATTCATTTGATACCTACGGGTGATCAAGCACCGTATGGCTTGACAGTATCCCTGTGGTTGACATAATTCACTTAATTTAATATTACGTGTGTTATAAACTTGACTCTGAAATACATAAAGCTGTGAATAAATTATTATGGACTATGATCAAACAACTCTCCAATCTATAATGTACAAGTCATTATTCCAAATTTATTTTTCTCAGTTTTTGAGGCTACCAGTACGGAGTGCAAGGTTGAGAAAGTTGACGTTCTGAATTCGAGTCATCCAACCCCCACATACATTGATATTGATATTCCTCATACGCAGCTCATCACTTTACGAGCTCAACCTCAATGTACGAGTATATCCTTCCGCCAACTCTAATAAAACTCATGCATCACTAGTAAGATCTGATCGTATTTTAAAGAACGAGTTGAAAGTTAAAAACTGTTTTACATCAAAGAGTAGATTCTTCCATGTTAGTAGATATTTTCGCAATTTTCAAATGTTTAACACCCTTCGTTCGCTTAAAGAATCGCTAAATGTATTAGGCACCGTGAATCGTAATTACTCTACTGTCAAATATCCATTAGTACAACATTTGTATCTTTTATAACATTTCCATTTGAGTAATTAGAGCAATACATCACAGAAGCAAGGGTCCAATGAATGAGTTTTTTAAACTCAGTATATGTGAAATAAACGTTTTAAAGTTAGTTCGATGCACATTTTAATGCAAAATTGATTTCAAAAATTGTGTATTCGAGAGTATTCAGTTGACATTATGTGAAAGAGCTCAACCACTAAGCCACAATACATTCTGCTAAAACTCTCTGTTTTGTGTTTATACGAGTGGATTATACCATAGAGAAACAATAGCATAAGTAGATATCCCATGATATAGGGCGTTTATGTCGCAACTTTTACTGTTATCTCAAGCCGATTGTAATTCTTTCCCGTGAAGCTGTGTGACACTGGTAGTCTCTCATATTGTGCCGTTAATACACTCTCAACCCAACAAAACAGTAAAATTCAACAGTAATCAAGAGTAATCGGCTTCAGATAACAGTAAAAGTTGCGACATAAACGCCCTATACCATGGGATATATACTTACACTATTGTTTCTCTATGATTATACATTGACTTGAAACCCTTCTTGCGTTTCGTGATTTTTTCTTGATTACCAGATTTCATCAATGATGAAGCGGAGATGCGTTATCAAAAATGAATGCTCTTTGGAAATGATGGGTGTTGGCAAGTAGATTGAAACGGTGTCATCCTTCAATATCATTTTCGCAATTACTGGTTTCTATTAAAAGCTTCATATTAGAGTATACTCCAATTATATTTCACATCTCTGTAACAGCTTAAAATTGCTTTCAATATGAGAGTAAGCCATTTGCCAAAGAAAAACTAATTGGCTCGACTCATGCACGCCCTTTGACGGGCGTGTTTCTGCTTCATTTGATGCCTCTGTTCAAGAGAAATCACCAACCACACCCACAGCTAGATTGCAAAAGTCTATTCCATTGTCGGGACAAATAAACTAACCAACACTGAGTGAGACGATACAGTCATTTTTATACTGTTATATTTCTCATTTTCAAGTTCCATTGGTATACATAGAACCCTTGAACGCTTTAAATACTTTCCACCATTGAATATTTTTCTTGACCTATTAAAACCATATTATATTAATTTGTTTTTCACAATATGCATAGGAAATAAATGAGAGACGCTCACACAACAAGAGATAAGTTCAATTCTTTGATTCATCAGCAACACTTTTGTTTTGAACTGAGTTTGTTTTCTCAATTGGATGTCTTCAACATGGCATTTATATTTGAGGCACAATGTTCAGTGTTGAAAGATGAGACGAGAGAAGTAAAAATCAAACACTAAATATTCATTATTAAAGCAATTCAAACAATAAGATGATAATTTCTTTTAAATACTTTTTTGTTATGTTTCCGTTTCATATGACGTGCAATGAAAATGTCGCATATTAATGACAGATATAAACTCGAATGACCAACAGACATACAGACTGACAGTGCGGGGAATAGCACGCTATTTGATTGCATGGATGTTGAATTTGACTTACCTGAATATCTTTATCTTTGACAAAAAACATCCACTTAAAATCACAAATTAAATACATAGTTTTGTATGCTACTCATTGTTCAGATGCCAATTTGACAGTCTATCAACAAATTATATGATGTAGAAATATTTATTTATAATTCATTCTACATTCATTACTGTCACTTTTTCACATTTACTTCTACTATTTTTTTCATCAAAATGGTTCCATTATAGAACCATTATTGATCAGCTGAGCTTTAGTGTTTACAAGTTTGTGTTGCTTGAATGGTTCCAAATTTTCTTAAATAACTCAATATTATTCGTTACAAGTGGTAATTGAGTGGAATATTTCTAATTAATTTATTAATTCAAGCCATCTAAATTCAAAATTTATAGTTTTCATTTTTGTTTTGGACTAAAATTTTATCAAAATTGTACACGTGAAATTCTAACCTTATTTCGGACTTTTTCCCCTATAAATTTGGAATAAAAATAGCACAGGGACTATCTTATTATTTTATCTTTCAATGTTATTACATTAGTGTCATTTGCATTGTAAATAAATAAATAAATAAATAAATAGAAGCTTTGTACAATCATCAAGAGTTGAATTTCAAATTGAAGTTTCAAGTTCATCTGTCGAGTGCAAACTAACTATGAAGATTTATCGATAATTGGCTAATTCCAATTATACAAAAATGAGCTTTTTGAAAAAGATGTTCGACTCCACCTCATTTGTGTGATATAGTTACTCAAACTGAATATAAATGACAGGCGACTTCATGTGTATCAGGTGAACTGAATCAGTAAAAGAGAAAATGTAAAGTATACTGACAATTAAAAAACTGTGAATCAGATGTAAACTATGATAACCATCTATCGTATGCAGTGGCTTTCCTGAGGGCCCGGAGGCCCAAAGTCATAAAATTGTTTAAATCAGTTGAATGTCTCAAATGAGAAATCAAGGCTTCACGCTTCAAACCACCTGTTGAAAGAGAATAGAGTAGGCTATGTGAAGAGAAGTGGAAGTAAGTGTGAGAGAGACTGATTGGGCCTAGTCATGATGAAGTATAGTAGCGATAGCGTACTTCAATAATAGCCTACCACTACAACTTCCAAGATCAAGTTGACTGACCGACCGGCACATAGCGGTACCTGCGGTGCAGTGCGGATTGCCTATATGTCCTTTTCTAGGGGCTCCTTGATTGAACGTCATTAGGTACACCTCGTTTAAAAGATTTAAAATTGAAAGAATGTATCTATTCTATGAGGAGGATGCATGATCAGGTAGAAAATCTCTCCAGGAAAAGGGTGTTCCGGATGTACTCCTCCCGGAAGTTATTCGAGAACTCGATTGATTTGGCTAAGGCATCTGTTTGGAGCATAATATTAACTTACCATTGATTGCTTTTGAAAATCTGATTTTAAATTTCCCCAATTTTAGAGAGTCATGAATAGTTTAAAGTTAATATTGGACTGAATCTCATTTGCGAGTAGATGTGTGAACATAACATAATCGCGGTGAAGATCGATGCGACTAAACAGCTGTGCTATGTTAATAATATTTGGAGTCATTGATATTGATATAATAGATATAGAAGGTCGAAGGTGAAATCCACATATCGACCTGACCGTCCTGTTCGTAGTACAAAAATCTTATATGAGAGTTCATACCAGGAATGAATCTTTCTATCTAAGGGTATACTCACATTGGATGCGTTTATGTGTATGTGCGTACAAGTCAAGCATGACCAAGCGCGCAGGTCAGAAATAAAATCTGGAAAGAGCAATAGGACCACTCACTCTGAACGCGTGCACTCGCTGGTTGCGTTCAGTGTGAGCAGCTATACAGACACGTGTGGCTCTTACCAGATTAGTTTTCGGCTCATGAATGATCTGACGTGCACTTGCACTCATAGTATGTCACATCCAATGTGATCATACCCTGATACTTCCTTATAATATTAAGTACCATACAGATTAGACATTAATGCATTTGTTTTTACAGTTATTTTTTTTTAACCGGTTTAATTCAAGATCGCAAACAGAAAATACAAGCCAAGTGAGGTGCACTTGTACACAGAAATCCCAGTTATAGGAAGCTATAGGAAGAAATTCCTGTCATCATTGAAACGTATACTTCTTAATCATAACTTTCTCTAGTAGGCTACCTCTTAGAAAGAGTAAAATGATAAGCTGGCTTCTTGAGATCGATTTTCGAAGTGTATTCTTAATGCACTTTCAAAATTCAGATTCAAGCAACTTGTATTTCCTACCTAACTATTGATTAGACGAGTAGAGTAGCCTGGCCAATATGTATTCAACACACATGGAAAGACTACATGAAAAATGAGGTGGTTGATTGGAGGGGCCAGAGCCAAGCATGGCCTCACCTGTGTCAGTTGGCAGGAGACGAATGAGCACGCCAACCAGTCCTAATCCGTCAGCGAAGCCTGACTACGACACGAGTCACGTCTTTGCGGCTAGAAACAGTCTCCTGCTCCGCTGAACAACTTGCATCGACATGGCAATTTATTCAGAAAACTTATCGTGTGACATCCAAAAGGATGGGATAATCCAGGAGCACGCACACACACACCAAGTATATATGAAAAAGATAAAAGCATCACATATTTTCGTCACGAGCCAGTCTGAATAAATCCATATCAAACAAGCTCTATAGCCATCTCTCACATTTGTTAATCTGTCAGGAAGGAATATTTGTTTAATAAACAGGCAGAAAATTACAAATCAACTTCCCGTATCTCACCTACCGCAGCTTTTGAACGTTCAAGTGAGAAAACCTGCATCTCTGTAGTGCCACAACGGATAACCAATAGGATAGAACTAACTATCTATATATCAACCTACCTATAGCACACATGAAAAGACTAATCCAGGAACTATAATAAGACTACATAAAAAGACATACAGTTTTAATATAGGGGTGATAATGTCTCAGTTCTTAGTACATGAGCTCATTGCAGCTCTAATCATAATAAATAGCCAGCACAAAAACTGGAAATTAGAATTTATTTATCAGATATTATCTTTGCCCATTAGTCTGTTTCCACTCTCCAGTACTTGGTCAGAACATAACGCTTCTTACTTTTAATAATGTTTATCAGTGTTTGAGAATAGATCATATCTTCAAAAACTCTGCCCTGATTTCTTTTTCAATCAATTTTAACAAGCCTGGGTTTGGATCTTCCGAAATTATTTTCTACTCATATAAGTGGATATTGAGAGTGGAAGGGAAGACGTCCACTCACTTAAGTGGACGGGAAGAGTTTCTACTTCTACATGCAGTCTCAACTTGTGGACATTCGTCTGATTTTTGTTAGGAAGCCTCACAACAATGCAACCGTGATTCATCAAGAATCAGCCTAAATTCACATTCAGTCATCCATGTCACCACCGATCAAACGTAGAACTAAGGCTGGGCGTACACCGATTAGTCAAGACAAGACTAGTCACGTTTTGTAACAATACTTCACATAGTTGCTTATGAAGACATGTCTAATTGCAATGAATCAGTGTGAGTTGCGTCACAAGCAGCAATGTGAAGTATTGTGACTAAACTTGTCTGATCATATCTTGTCTTGTCTTGTCTTGACTAACTGGTGTGCACCTAGCCTTAGTCCAAAGTGCGGTGTTTCCGGTTCTCAACGAGTCACTAATAATTCTTGTACTTGTGATTATAATACAGTAGTTAGAGATTGAAGAATGATCGCCTACATAAAGTAATAGTGAGGTTTCTTTGTAAATGTTAAGGTTCTTGGAGAAAGACATCCAGATGCTGTTCTACCTTCTACCAACGGTGATGCTGCTGTTTTGGCAGCTGTATTGGCTGGCAAAGGGAGCCGCCCTCACACGCAACGCGCCCTCCCTGCAGATGGAGCCTCGGCGCCGCCTCAAGGTGAAGCGCAGGCGAATGATGCAACTTGTCCTCTATCTCAAGATCATTGCCCTTCTCACTGCAGTCTGTTTGTCAGGAGCTCTTGCTACTTTCACTGGGTAAATAAACTATCACTAAGCAATATCGATTCATTTTATGATACTAGCCATCAATTTGTGAATACGAGTATTCAAACTTGATTATTATTTATGTGAAGATTGTATGATATGAGATGTTGTGGTATTCCTCCATAATTGAGAGAATAAGACGTTAAAGTTGTACTATAGTGGTATTGACAACATCAACGTCTTATTCTTTCTATTATGTGAAGATTGGTGGAGCTTGCGTAGAATCTAGAAAAATGTAGAGCCTGTATCATACTTCAGAAGAACTTTACAATTTCTTGATAAATTAATGTTGGAGAATGCCTTCACCATTAATAAGATTCGAGTTCGTCCAAAGATTTTCTGTATACGACACAATTAATTGATTCCAATAATATTATTCATCACTTGAAATTTCCATGATTTTAAATGGTTGTGTATCAAAAGAGATTATTATTTAGACAGTATCTACGTAGCCGTATATGAAATGTTAAGCATCAATTCAATTTATCCTATAGGAATAATAATGTAACTAGATCTTGCAGAGCATTGATCGTTTACCATCATGACTAGAGACACAGAAGCAGAAAATAATCTTACTCTTGGTTTTGCTATATTTTCAATATAAGCTCACTACACTCTGACCACAAAAACACTTGGTCAATTTAAAAATAAAAAAATCTTCAACTGTTTTGGCGGTCAGAGTAAATTAGGTTTTACTAATGTAAAATTAAAGAGGAACTGGGAATAGGTTGATTTTCGTGGTGGTAATGAACCATACTAGTCCGAATGGCCATCATAAGCAAACTGACTTAAGCACTTGCTACCAAATGAAGTGAATGAGCATGTTAATAGTCTTCCTTAAAAACAAACTGGAATAGAAATTAGTAGGGCGCCAATGGTATTTTGGGTGATAAGAAATATTGATATTACTGCTATAGGAGCAGATGATACATTGCTTATCAATCTATGCTTCAGTGCATAGATTGAGGTTACAAATTGAGGTTGCAAATTGATACAATTTATACAAAGCTTCAGTACCTTAATACAAAAAGTATTTAGAACTTAAGTATTTAGACAAACTTCTATTAATACCTTAATTTTCAATAACGTTGATTTATTCTGCTCTTTCCAGGGTATATGTCTTTCATTTCCAAGCAAAGATAATTTTATTGCTTTGTAATATTGTTAAGATGTATTTTGTTGCGTAAATTATATAATTAATTGATTTGGATCCAATATGTTTGCCTCATCCATGCAAGTGAGCCTACAGTTGTAAGCTGCATTCTCGTCAATAATGAAACTTAGATTATTACTTGAATCGAATGCAGAACAAGTGCCTACCTATTTTATTTACCATCACTGCTCATGCCTACTTTTAGACTATTTAATGTTTGGATTTTATTTGTGTTCCGGCAGGTGGAATGCAGCTTGGATATTGTTCAATATAGGTCACTCGGTGCAGGGGATAACTGTTGCTCTGACGGTGACATGCAACTGCAGGATTATTGGCCTCTACGCAAGATCCATCAAACGACGTCAGAAAGCATTGCTGGCCGTTTCACGCTCCAACAACACACAGATTATATCCTGGTCTCCCGTCCCGGACACAGTCTAAGAACACCCATCGAAACTGGAATGAAACCAATTATATCCTATAATTGTTTGATGAGAGCAGTGATTTGCTGATACTGTCCACTTGGATCAGCTCTTTTGGCCTAGTACTAATGAACCGAAGAGCTGGGATAACCTTTTAGTCGAAGAGAGAGATAAACTACTGTGTAACACTTGCAGGTATCTCTGAAATTCTGTAAGCTTCATTAGTATTGACTTGAATAATTGTCAGTGATAGATACCCTGTAATTAGAATAAAATAGCATTTCAAGATCTCCTGTGCTGAACAACGATACCGGTATGGAGAACATATAATAAAAATAATAATACAATCTGACACTAGTACTGACAGGGAGAGAAACTGAAAATACCTACAGTAACTATATAAACCAAAGGTTATATATTTACTGTAATAATATCAAACTCTTCTAGTCTAGTGTGAACTTGAAATCTTTATGATATGGTAGCTATTGTATGCACCCCTATTGGATGTTTCCGCTTCATCTTATCATCCATCATACATACATATCAGTGTTAAAAAATACCTACTTATTTTTCTCACGATTTTATAAAAAATCATACCATAATAACCTTCTGTATTTAAAAAATGTCATAATTTTATAAATATTTTCTCCAATACCAAAATTTAATTTTGAAATGAATCAACCCTATTATTATTGATAACTGGATGTTGATGAATCACAAAGGTTGGAATTTCAATTTTGGTAAAAATTTAGAAAACTATACAGAATGGAGATGAACTCCATTCAAATCATTAGAGCATGTTTGTAAAGTGATTAATTATAAACCTTTTTACAACCATAAGACTTTTTCCAACCTTATTTCTCCAACGATTGATGTCAATCTGAGTATAATTATGCAGTACGTCTGCTATCACAGACGCTGCAAAATGAGTACAATATTGTATCATTAGGATAAAATAATGATAAATTCAAAATGTGAAAATAGGTAATGTATCAATATTATTCTATATGTAATATTATCATCATGCAACATATTCTGGAAAAGTGAGTTTCAAAATTAATTGATCTTGAAATCTAGTCCATTTTAGATTGAACTTTTGCAACCAATATTCCTGACCTTCATATTATGTAACTACAACATTTTCGTCTGTAAATAAAAAAAACGCTACAACCCCTCATCATATGAAAATTTTGGGAGTTTCGTTAGACATGTTCAGTTCGGTGTGAGGGTAAATGTATTGTCCTGTATCTATCTATTTAGGAGATCTATCTAGTTAGTGTATCTATCTAGGAGATGGGCAGCCCTACCAATCAATCAGACAAGCATAAATGCACAGAGAAACTATGAAAGTGGCATCAATCTCATATATTAGGGTGTGGAACCTCTCTATCTCCCGGGTTGAGCATTCATGGGGATCTTTTGGTTGCCGGTTGCAGATCATTGGTTGAAAATATCATATCACCATGGAAAGATTTAATAAAATGAATTTTTATGCAAGTGTTAGTTAGTTTTCTAAGTACATATAATATAAGTGTACTAACTGGTGTAGGCTCTGCACAGCTCTCTCACCCAAATTATTTGCCACAACACATCGCGCGCACATCTTTTTCATAGCTTTGCTCTGGAGTGCCACAAGTTGGTCCCATATGCTGATAGCACAGAATTGGATTATGTGTTTGATTGTAATTTAAGTTAAAATAGCCCACTATTTATCTCATATTGGTGCAAAAATTAGACATTAGCGTTCGCTATAAATTGAACATTCCTAAATAGAATAAATCAGGGGTGCCACAGGTTGACGCAGACATGGAAATATTTGACTTCTTTCTTACAGGGGTCCCTAATTGGGCTTAGGGGAATGGGCACACCCGCATAAAGACATGATTTTGTAAATAGGACCTATCTGGTTAGATGTGAAAATATAAGCTTAGTTCAATAATGATAATAATAATTCAAAATTATGTTGAAAAATACAGAAAAGAAATTTCGGATAGAATACGGAAAAGTGAATAGTTTCATAGAGGAGTCTCAAAAAATAAATTTCATGTATTAAGAGATAAGCAACCTTTCATATCAATCCAAAATAGCAATTTGATGTATTTTATTAAATAAATATCATGTATCCAAATGTAAATTATTTCCCTTAAGCTGCGTTTACACCAGAGTTAATAACACAACTTTTTAACATTTTTGTTATTAACTGATGTTAATATTACAAAAGTCATTAACATCATGTTGAGCTGCTTTTACACCAGAGTTAATAACACAAGTTATTAAAAAAGTTATCAACTTGACTGATCGACAAACATTTCTCAATTTCAAAAGTTAATAACTCGTGTTTTTAACAGAAAATTCCTTGTTATTAACAAAATTTATGTTATCCATCAAGAGTCGGTAAAGATCGAAGGAAATGTGCTATATTAATAACAAAAGCCTCTTCTATCGCATTAACTTTTGTTCCTATCTTCCCCGCAACCCCCTCGCCCAGCATCCCCACTCTACAACTACAGCTGTTCCCTAACAAATACAGCTGCAGACGAAACACGTTACAGAGTTATTAACTTTTGATGATAACAAAACTAGCAGCCGAAAGAAAATGTTATTAACATGTGTTAAAAACTTTTGTTATCAACTCTGGTGTAAACGCACTATAATTTGTTTAAAGATCAGATGAAGATCATTATGTTAATGATCACACCTGTTTCAATTTTAAACTATTTTCATGAATAACTCGTGTTATTAACTCCGGTGTGAACGTAGCTTTAATTATTTATCAGTTGAGTGGATTAGGTTAGCGATCATTAGATAAACAGCTGATGAATATCTGAGCATTTAACACAGAGAGTCATGTTTCTTATATTTTCTTGCAAATGGTAGATGCAAGTGGTGATTTCTTCTTAAATAATTTATTCAAGTATAAATTGAATATTCAAAACGCTAGTTCAATGAGATGAGTTCTCTAAATATTCAAGAATAAAAATCCTCTGAAAATAGAAATTACTCTAAAAATAAATGAAAAATATGACTGTGATGGCATCAACTTGGTATGATAACATCCTTGGTATATGAACATCCTTGGAAGGATAACATCCTTCTTGGTATGATAAAGTGATATCCTGTCTTTTACACCCCTCCAATATAATATAAGTTAGTTATTCCTTTTTGATATTTTTTTCAAGTTACGTGTCAGCAGGTTAAACCTCTAAATACGCTTTCATAGGAACAAAATACATCAACTTCTTGACTATTTTTCAGATGAATTTTTGTTTAAGAATAATTTGAAGGATTAGTGAACAATTCCAAGCTCTTAATCCATAGGACAAATCATTTTCATAAATTGCACAGTACATGTTCTTGGCAAAATTCTCTTGAAAAATGATATTTTCTACTTCGTCGGCCTACTATTCAAAGCTGTTTGGATGCTAGAATGTTATAGCCTAAATTTTCCTCTCAACATAGTCTCCAATCCAAGATAACTCCCAAATATTTTATCGAATTTAAACCCAAATCCACAATTCCATAATTGCAATCTTTTAATCATATTTTCAAGTGGATGGTAGATGTGAAATCGTTGTATGCGTGTATTTATGTTCACTTTTGTTGTTCTTAATAACTTCCTATTGAATCGAAATTATGGAAACGCCATTCTTATAGACTAAGTCTTTTTATAAATATTAAATATTTATAATAAATAATTTATAATAAATTTTATTTCAGATTTTCAACAAAAAATGTATAGATCTAATTTTGTAAAATGTTTATATGATACATCAAGTTGTTTTCCATCACTAACTGCTTATTATTAAATCACTTTTTAGATATTAAAAAGAGCGACTAGCAGTCAGATTATTTCAATAAATGAATTTTATTGTAGCAGTGAAGAACCTTCTCGCAGCGTTTTTATATTCATTCCTGATCAATCATAAATGTTATGACCGAACATTCTTGGTAAATCTCTCATTTGAGTAATAAATAATCCTGTAATGATTAGAACCTCGAATATTATTTCTTAGACTGAAACTAGCATGGAAAGTTAATAATTTATTAATATTCATGACTGGAATCAGCCACCATTTAAAGAAGACTTGCTACACCTTATGGAAAAATCCTACTAAGATTAATATTATATACTTCTGTATGATTGGTATCTTGCATGAAAAATGTACATCGCTGAAGAAGAGCTTGCTGCATACTCGATGAAATGCGAATAAATAGTGACTACTGCATTCATTTATTTATTGTATTCACCAAGTATCAAATCCAAAAGTATTTAACTAAGAAACAGAGACTATGTAGCCCAGAGCAGTACCTTGTTTTGATAATAAAGTGGTTTATAAAATCTAGACTCTTGATTCATTATAAGCCATAGTGACATTGTGTGCGCATGAAAACTGAAATAAAAACTTCGATGTTGAAGGAAATTATTCATTGAAGAATATATTGTAGGGACACTCGAATTTGAGATCAAACATATTCTTACATCAATAACCGGAACATTATTACATCAATACAATCTGCTGAAGTTCTTGATTTAGTATGTCTAGTAATACTACTTTAGCTACTTCCAGTAAATTTGTATTATATATTCTTGTGATAAATTTTCTTTCATTCGAAATGCATTTCTGATGAAATAGGCTACTTTATGTTCCACTAGCGTTTCTAGGATTATCTAAGGAGAGGGGGGTCCATTATAGACGGCTGTTCCTAGCCTCCCCTTCAATTTCTAGGAATCACAGCAGAAAAGGTTAGTTTTCATATCAAACACTTAAGACATTTTCTTCAAACACTCCACCTCATGGATTAATCAAATATATAATTGACAACATACATTGATCATGAGCTTACCTATTGAAAATTTGGAATGAATTGGTCTATTCATAGGTAGGCCCTATACATATGAGAGTATACATGTAGCCTATATCGAGATAAATATATTTGGAGCAATTCACAAGTACTCAAAGCAATCATAATCATGTTATTACGATAGCTTCATCAGGTCCCGCGTGCCAGGGTCATTCAGGGTTATTCAGAAGCAAATTGGTAACCACACCGAACAATGTCAGCGAGTTCTGGCAAAGTAATGATTTCTGGTCTTTTATGGGTCAAGAAAGAATAGATAAAATAATATAATATAGTATCTTGTTGGAAGTAGAAAGAGAAAAGTAGAATATGGAAATAAGTGAAATAATATTATAATATATATGCGAATTGAAAGTAGAATGTGAAAAGTGAAATACCTATGGAAAGAAATTGCAAGCTACTTACCGTATCAGTTATCAGTAACGGACGAAATTGTGTACTTTACAGGCAACAATTGCAATTATTAATTCTGTCTGGACTTCCATATTTGTCAAATTAATACATGGACGTGGACTATTTATCTATTACCATATTATACAGACTACAGAACTATTGATAGACATCGAGCTGCGTAGCCCCGTTGTAGACATTTATTTCTACATAATTCACACTTCCAAAGATTATAACTTGAAATTATATTTTTTTAGATTCTACTTTGTACAAAGCATTTTAAATTACATAACACTTGAAAAATAAAAGTTGAATAACGTAATTTTTTTCTATTTTCAATGTACTCATTTATTTCATTTTTGTATGATTTATATTCGTATGTGAATATAAAGTGATAGCGCAAACCAAGGTACCGATACTTGAAGTGTATCAAATTGAATATATAGATATTATATTACATGTATTGCTTGAAACTATTCAATTGACTGGCTGATACGTTCATGTGGGTATTTGGTATATGTGGTACGTATGACTGGTATATGACTGACAGAAGTGAATACTTCACACAGAATCACCGAACTCATTGCTTGAGTTCACAAATGAACATATTTGTGAAAAATAAAAATAAATCGGTACCTTGATTGTTGGGGTTCACAAATGAATCATTTGGGGTCCTGGGATACTTCACTCGAGTAGATCTTATTTATAATGGTGAATTACCTGGCGAATTGGATCTGCCTCATTGCCACTGTCTGGACTTCTGATACCTTCAATGTATTTTCTCCCTCCAACCTTCAGCGGTACAACAATAGGTAAGCTAAATGTCGATGCTGAATTGTTTGAGGACTAGTTTTTGAAAAACTTATGCTGGATTCGTATGGAAAAATATCTGAAAAATTGAATAAAACTAGTCTGAAATATGCAAAAAATCTATGTAGAAAAACACAGACTTTTACGTTTGATGCCCAATAACTTTCTTTAATGACCAGTAAACAAATAATTTTTCGCAATAAAAATTGTAGAGAATTTAATTCTGAAAAGAATTATGTAAGCTGTGTGAACTAAATTTGAGTAAAAGTTGAATAAAATGTATCCTTATGTAGTACATTACACCACAAAAATTTGCTGTTTTATGAGGAGAGAACTAATAAGTCATAGGTTGTAGCTGATTGCAAATGAAATATTCGGTTCTTTATGAAGTTTTATTTTTATGTGAAAGTAATATATCTAAAGGACATTATACTTATACCAAAAGACTGAAGATGATGTTCAAAGTGACCTCCGTTGTTCTGAATGCATATGTTTCAGACGTCTTCTCATCGATTGTCGGACCCGTTCAAATATTCCAGGAATCTGCTTTATCATTCCTATTCCGTTCAAAATCCTTAATCGGAGTATTGTATACTAAGGTTTTCAAGTGACCCCAAAGATAAAAATCCAAAATATTCAAGTTTGGTGACCTAGCTGGCCATGGTACTGGCATACCTCGGCCTATCCATTGATTTGAAAAGCTGTGATTCAGGTGTTCACGAACAGCAACACTGAAGTGCGCTGGAGCTCCATCATGCATAATACAAATGTTTTGGCGCAACTGAAGAGGTACATCTTTAAATAAGATAAATAGCTCCTCTCTCAAAAAGTTTAAGTAGATTATGCCATTAAGCCTGGGAGGAAACTCGAACAGAAGTAGATGATCTCCTATGATTCCTGCCCAAATGTTTACTGAAAACTGATGTTGTGGACGATTAGGATTGAGGATTCTCAGCTGCCCAAATATGTTGGTTGTGGACGTTAACGATAGCTGTTCTTGTAAAGTGTGCCTCGTCGGTGAATAAAACGTTTGTTAAAAAGTTTGGGTTAACAAGGTTTTCTAAAAACCATCGGCAAATACCAGCACGGGGAATACAGTCTCGTGGCAATATAGTATGAACTTTCTGGAGGTGGTATGGATGTAATTGTTACTCTTTTAGTATCCTCCAAATAATAGATTGATTGACATTAAACTGCACTGACAATTCTCTCGTGATCTTCTCTGGATGTTCATAAATTTCATTAAGAACTTGTTCTTCTAACTCAACAGTCATAGTAGATCGGGGTCTGCCTGCATAACTGTGCTCTTTGGATATCAAAGAACCTGTTTCAGACAGACGTTGATGAATAGTGACAAAAAACCTTGAACTTGGACATACTCGGTTGAGAAAGTTCTCTTGATACAAACGTCTTGCTTCAGTACTATTACAGTGTCCCATTCCATACATTAAATGCATGTCAGCTAATTCGGAGTATGAATAATGTCTAAAATTACCTGCCATTTTTTAAAAGTCAACACTCAACACAAAAGCAAAGTGAAATGGTTACAAATAACTGGTTAATAGATTGAACAAAAAACACAGCGCGGTCACAGTAGGCCTAACTTAGTTTGTTGTTTTGTTCAACAATGAGCAAAAATATTTCTGAAAAATAATTTCAGCTGATAATTTCTTTTAAATATTTTCTTATTTAAAACGAAATGAATCAGTTGTTTTGGAACAGCTGTTATTTGAATCCATGTTTTTTGCAATCAGCTACAACCTATGAGTTATTAGTTTTCTCCTCATAAAACAGCAAATTTTTGCGGTGTAATGTACTACATAAGAATACATTTTATTCTACTTTTACTCAAATTTAGTTTACACAGCTTACATGATTCTTTTCAGAATTAAATTCTCTACAGTTTTTGTTGCAAAAAAATACTGGTTATTAAAGAAAGTTATTGGGCATAAAACGTAGAAGTCTGTGTTTATCTACTTGAATGTTTTGCATATTTCAAATTTTTCTCAAACTCACACTACAGCTTCCAGACTAGCTATATTCAATTTTTCATATATTTTTCCATATGAATCCAACATAAGTTTTTCAAAAACTAGTCCCCAAACAATTCAGCATCGGTGTATTTCACCAGAGGAACTGAATTGCGGGCGAAATCTTTCACCCTGTATAGCTCGCTAATGAAGCGTTTATGGATATATGTTTATAAGAACTTTTTTTCTTATTTTTACCTCTACTATCACGTATTAAATTATTTTACCATAATTAAGAATCATCCTGTATATTCGATGTATTAACTGTTCATTCCAGTTAGAATTAGTAAATTATACTTTATTTTCCAAGAGAGTATATTTTATAAGGATTTGATAATACATTTTCGTAATTGAGATTAAACATTTTGTTATTCAATTATATTTCTACTTTGTTAAAAACGATCTGGAAAAATTGCAGAGTTATAAAAGGATAGCGCTTATCTGTTTTGTCGAATGATAGACAAGGATTGCAACACCAATGTTAATGTAACGTGGACCTCACTATAGTAAGGAGCCTTAGATGACTTAGTAGTGTAAACTACCTAAAACAGGCCCAGTTCACAACCTCATTATAATATTCTGTATCGATATTATGGAAAATCGTGTACCGTACGTCATTACATAATAATAACAATAATTATTATGAAATCATCTAATTCAAGGATTATAACTTTGGACGCTTATATATCATAATCATAAAGTAAAAAGCTCTTCTTTGATAATGTATTTCATTTTGGTAACTTGATAGTATCTAAAACATTGGAGAATGTCACCAGTAAATAGTTTCCAAAAGCGAAACCTTGATCTACAACGCAGTTTGAGAGGAATAGCGTCACAATCGATCGTGATACGTCACTGATACATAGTTGAAGACTGAATGATTTGTACTAAATAATAAAATCATTCTAAAACCTTTGGTTTAGTTTTTACAAGTCCTGCCTTCAAAACTTTGATGTTTTGAGAATTTTATTGGCTACTAGCAGGTAACCCGTGCTTCGATAGGTTCTAATTAAAAACTTGACAAACTGAAAACTTGACGTATTGAAATAATTGAAAATAGGCCTATAACCATTCTAGGTAAATAAAGAATCTATATGCAAAATTTCAAGTTAATTAGTCCAGTGATTCAGACGTGATGATGCGTCATTTGTGAATTTCCTATCCCGTATGTGTATAAGCCAGTTCTTTCCTTTATAATAGTATAGATAAGTTAAGATGTCAGCAATCTTTTGTTGAATGACGATAATGAAAATACAATTTCCTTCCTTTTGATCATTGGTCTTCATTAGTAATTTTCAAGGGTATTAGGTTATTAGTTAAATGCAAGGATGCATTCATCATAATAATACAATTTTTCTCAAAAATAGTTTATTGTGAAAACATGAATATTTTGAAAAAAATAACTGCCAAAAATTAAAACGAACAAGTCGATTAGTTAATAGAACGATTTAGACTTCTCCAGAAAAACATTATACTATTTCTTGCTTTCATGCATTAAAATCTAAATCTAGACGATAATCAACTATTACATTAAAGTAGTGCTATATTACATAATCTTGTCCCGTTTCAATATACTTTGATAAATCGTATAAGTAAACTTGGTCGTAGAAAAATATCAGCCTTAATATAACGTTTACATGATAATATTACTATAAAATAAATCTCAATATTTTATTACTATGTATTGCATTTATGTGAATGTAATAGATTGCTTAGTTATAACTCTATAATATAGATTATTATGGAGATTTGTTCTCCACACAATACTATACAAGCGTTTGAGTTTGGTTTTTGAATACATTACCATAATCTTTGAGTTACTATTACATAATGCTTCTATAAATCACACATCTAAAGCAATGTTTTTTAAATACTAGGTAAATCTATAGTAATAATAATAAATACATTTTTACAAATCAAAATAAACAAAGTATGGGTAACAGGTTAAGAATGATCAAAGAAAGCTAGCGAGTCGTGTAGGCCTACTCATAGAGTAAAAATGTCATCTTTTTGCAAATTCACTTTGATGAAATTCACAGCAAATATATTCAGTTAGATTAGATGAGGAAAACGTGAGTTTTATTTCAGGAATCAGCCTACTGAAAATAATATTGGTGTTAGAAATGGTTCTTACTTGTAATATTACTGAAGCGGGAGTTCTTTGTACATGGTACCGTGAGAATGCGGTACTTAGTTCATATATTACATAAACTGGTGAACCATACCATTAATCTGCAATGATTTGCTTGAATGTGGCAGGAAAATTCTAGATAAAAGCTTATCGATCAACAGAGCCCTAACCTTAGAATTGCCTTTTCGACTATTAACTCACCTAATGAATAGAATGGGTCCCTCTAAAAACGTTGCAACTGACACAATTTCACAAAGTGATGCTCCAGAGTGAAAACGCTGGTAGAATGATTCTCCACCTATAGTAAGGTGACATCTGTGTTTGATAGTTTGCACTATATATATGAATAAAATAGTGCGTACCATCAACCACAAATGCCACCACTAGGCGGAGAACCACTCCACCAACGTCTTTACACTGAAGTATCACTTTGTGAGATTTTGTCAGTTGCAACGTTTTTAGAGGGACCCATTCTAAATGGATGAATTCATTATATGTTCAGCTTACAGAGGTCACAATAAAAAATCTTGATAACTCAAGACGAGCTGAATTATTAAAACAAATTTGTTTGTCATTTGAAAATAGAAAACACATTATTTATATCAAATACCGTATTTTCTATTATAATGTACCGTACCCAATAGGAGAAAATTAAAATAATACTGAATTAACGACAAACAGTGAACTGACAGCTACTTAATGATATAATAGTTATGAGTATTACATGCTACTCAAATCTTACTAGCAATCGATTTAACTGCATGCTATATACAAATTACACATCAATTAGTCGCAGTTACTTTTCTGCCAATTCTATTTAATACAGTGACACAATTAATGTGGATCGAAAGGAGAGTTCTTTCAACTGATATGTATCTACATCACACGAATAGCTTGGATTGGGAGGCTTGAATCTGAGGCACGCTTTTCATAGATTCAGCCAAAGAATGTGCAATTCATCTAGCTTCCATCCATTTTTAGAGTATAGTTTCACATACGATAATGTTTCTTAATACCTATTCAATCAGGAAGGAAGAATTAGAACAGTATATTAATATTTGAAAAATATGAAGAGGTTCTGTGACAAAAATTACTGTACTAAACCTCACAGCCTCTTGCTCGGATGAGAATCTATCTATCTAATTATTTATTTGACTGATAAAAAAATAATTATCAATAATATAACGATACTTTACACAAGAATGTAACGACAGATAAAAAGCTGCAAGAATTACACATTTGATAAAACCGGTTTCATAAACTGGTGGCAAAGACCTGATACAATTATTAGCTAACATTAACAATATGAGTTGTCAAAATAATGCTCTAGAATCAAACTCATGAAAATTGAATATTACGCAATGAAAGGTTGCACAACATTGCACTATTTCATTTTGAGGGGGAATTCTTAGAAAGCGTCAAGAATGTGTTATATCACAAGTATGTAAATGAAGTTTTTGAATCTGATTCGCAGTAAAAGATTACAAATCTTTAAAAATGTGCTTACAGACTCAAACGCCACGAACACGCACATTTCACTTTTCATCGGCTGATTTCTATGCTTATGTCTATAATTATCTAAAGGTGGATTTTCGTTGGTGCATAAACTTCCGCAGTCGACGACAATAAATTGTTGTCTGAAGACATTCATATTGTCTAAATTTCAAGTGCGCTAAAACAGCTGATCCAATAACTTTTCGTTATTTGAGATTATTATCTAAGAATAAAAACGTTTCGAATAATATCAACATATTGCCATTATGATATAACACCTAACCTCCTCTATTAAAGCATAATTGAACATAATATTTTATGCTATTTAGACAAATTGAAATCTACCCAATCTGAGATCCTAACCCAGTCGTTGTCGACGACTGCATTTACGCACAAACAAACCCCACCTTTACTGTATCTGTACAAATACAGATATAATAATCTTATAAAAAGTGAAATGCGCGTGTTCCTGGCGCATGAGTCTGTACGCACCTTTAGAAGTGAAAATTCTCTAACATTTAAGAATACTTTATGTATTGTGCAGTTTAGTTAGATTGTAGACCGTATAATACGTAACATATTGGTAGTTTAACAATGAAATTCACGAGTTTGACAATGATTAGACATATAAAATCTATATGAAGTTAACAGATATTATATAAGTATTATAATAATAACACTTCAATATTTGACAACAATAACAATAATTATTAGAAAGAGTTCCTCAATTTGAAACTCGTGACGCAACAGAATAACAAACAATTACTGAACAAATAATTGATTCAAGTAGTAATTACTAAAATTCATGAATGAAAACATCGTTGAACAGTATCCTTGGAGGACGTATGTAGGCACATGTAATCAGTGGAAAACCAAAACCTTCCATCTCACATTGGAAATTATTACAATATTCAACAATATTTGTGCCCACTGAAAGTTTTAGACTACCGGTATGTGTAATTTAAATGGAAAGATGAGGTACATGTTTGAAAAAATGATTTACTGCAATTGAACACCAAACTGATGAATACAATATTATAATAAAACACAAGAAATTCCTCAGTATACTCAAAAAGAACTATATTAATCACAGTTTAATATAATGATTTGTTTTATGATTGGGCACCGTATTACTTATATTATTGTTTTTCAACTATGGATTTTACCAACAAACATGTTAACAAAGAAATGTGAAACGAAACCCAGTGATGTTAAAAGTTATTGTAATTATCACTCAAAGCTGAAAAGAAAGCAGTAAAAGGTTTCTCTTCTAGAATTTGAGAAATGTGTATTTGATAGTACTGATATAGAAATAGATTAGGAATTGTGCCGGATTGAATTGAATAGATTGTCATAGAAGATATCTACATGCTCTTAACATCAATAAAATACCATCTTTGGTATGAATAATTTAATTTTACGATATAATAACATGTGCATATTGATGGAATGGCTGGCTATTGCTATATTTAGAATTCAATTATTGCATTTACCTATTGGAAGTATTGATATTACTTAAACTAAGATTTGTGCGTCTAGGCATGAGTATAATTCAACACACAAATTATGCAGTGGTCCACTAATTAGTTATTATTAATTTTTTATTAGTTATCAGTAATTAGTAGGTCGATTAAGGCATTGGTTTTATCCTAGGTCACAGTGATTTTCGTTGTTTGAAATAAATCTTCACCACCATTTTTTGCGGTTACATTTTAGTATTACATTTTTCCACCTCTCAGTTCCATCATAGAACTGATACATCAAAGTAATTCAGGAAGATTTATGCAATATTGATAATAGATCACTTTATTTCAACTAATCTTTAAACGATAATAAATTCTACCATTTCAAGAGATAACATTTCATGGATAACATTTAAACAAACTACAAACAACTTTGCTTTAACAAGATGAACTGGAACTCTACGAGATGTATCCCTAAGAAGTGTGAACTCATTACTATTAACAGTCTATTCAAAATTCAAGAATACCGTTATAATGTATTGTTTGGTAAAAATAATTATAGAACAGATACAATAATAGCAGTTGGAAACAACATATTCGCATTAGTTTTTCCGTAATAAGTTTTTTTAAAAAGGAATTATTTTGTGTAAATTTATGAACAATTTTAATTGAAATCGTAAGGATTCCAGTAAAATATGTCGATAGATTCACTAGGAGCCACTGAGAAGTTTGTAACTGCAGTAGTTATCGTGATATTTGAATAGAGCACTGAAAAAAGAAAATTTATTTCAAATTTAATTAGCCTGAATCTTTACAGTGCAAGGTCCAAAGCTTCTTTATTGGAATTTGCCGCTGGCTTATTTGGTACTTTTTTTCTATTTCAAATACATTCATTTTTTCTCCCAAATAACCTTTTATATGAAAATACTACAAGTAGTTCGAAGAACATTAGAACTCGCTACACTCACTAACATCACTACTCAAACATGCCCGCCTATTCACACACAAACACACATACAAATTGGATTTAGAGTATGATGATATATGCAATAGGATCGGTGGAGGACGCTGAGAAATAGAAGTTCTTTACACTTTTGAGCTAGGATACACGGTTGAAGAGATAAATAATCTGAAACTTGAAAAAATAATCGAATTCTAAATTTTTTGAAATTTTGAACATTATGATATATGAAATAAGACCACCTTGGTCGCTGAAGAATAAAGGTCCACTCCACTTTTGAGCTCGGAAGCACGGTTGGAAAGATAAAAAATCTGAAACTTGGATTGGGACTTTAGGGAAAAAAATTCGAATTCCAAAAATTTTTAAATTTTGAACATGTGATACATGAAATAATACCGCTTTGAAGCGCTGAGAAGAGTGAGCCCAATTTGAACCTGATCAGATAAAGTATTGAGAAGTTGGGTTGATTTTTTGGGTAAATTTCCGAATAAAGGGCCGCCATCTTAAAACGGTGATGAATTTTAAATATATACGTTTCTGTGCCTTGTTTCAAAGTACTTGTAAACCAAATTTCATCCAAATCGGACCATAACTTCGACTGTAACTGCGGTACAAACAAACAAACAGACAAACGCCGATTGACTTGAAACATAGGATTCGCTTCACTCATTCAAAAAAATCCTGCATGTATAGGAACGCTGACCCTTAGGCATAAACCACATGTTAATTCACAAAATATTACAAACTCAGTGGCTGCCATTAGTTTTGCAAAAGTATATTAATTTAATACAGAGTTCTCATCCTGGAAGGGGGTTTCCGATTATACTAGTCATTGAAAGCCACAAAAAAGAAACAATTTTTCATAAAGAGCAGGCTAGAACACAAAGACAATTTTTCTCCTGGTAATCTGGATGGTTTTGCCATCACAGCGTTTTGCTGGAGCGTTTTTTATAATTGATAAAGATGAATAATAACCAAAAAAGAAATTGAATTGCAATTTTGTCCGGCATTACAGATCAATTCATCAGACTTTTACTTGGAGAAATTTGAATCAAGTACAGTTTACACATTGTAAAAAGATTACAATGTGTAGGCAATTTAAAACAAACCCCTCCTAGGGAGCACAACACCTTGTCGTGGTGGAGGGGCTTGTATACTCCCGTGACCCGGAGAACTATACCGGCGGTAGTGTAACTACCAGTAGGGCCATTCAAGCCGGACAGGTCGAAGGGTAGGAGTCAGACAATGAAGTGCTCCTGAAATTACACTAACCTCGGAACAGGACTGGATTTATGGAAAAATAAAAGGTCACGCAATATTACTAGATTTTGAACTTGGAACGTCATTACTTTGAATGGAAAGGAGGTGGACGAAATGAGGAAATACAAGGTGCAACTCATGGGGCTGAGCAAGTCGAAAGGGAAGTGCCAAGGTAAGGTGCAATTGGAGGGGGGGGGCTACTGATTGAGATTCTCAGGAGTGGATAAGACATGACGAGCGGGGGAGGGGGTTGGAGTGGTGGTATCGGGGGACTTTGATGGGAAGGTGACAGAATGGAAAGCAGTGAACTCAAGGATTATGTATGTGGACTTGGCGATGGGGAGGAGACAGTAACGGTAAGCCAAGTGTATGCCCCAACATAGAATTATGACATCGTAGATAAAGAAGCATTCTATGAGGAATTACAGAGGGAAATAATGGATATGGTACGAGACAGAAGTAGGCATATTATAATAATGGGAGACTGAAACGGGAGAATAGGAAATGATGACGGGAATAGAGGACAGGGCTGTATGGGAGGTTTGCCGGAGAGAAAATCTTTAACAATAATGGAAAACGAATTATGAACTTTTGCCTGGAAAACAATCTTATGATTGGAAGCACATTCTACAACCATAAAAGGATATACCAAATTACATATTCAGCTTTGGGGAGACAGGCAGAGTGTAATTGACTATATGGTTTACACAAAAAACACAAATTATGCTCTATGCGATGAGAAGGTAATAAGGGGAGGGGCAGAGCTGGCAATAGACGATAAATTGCTTGTGTTGGACACAAACTTTAGTATCCCTAAGGAAAAGCAAGGCATATGTGAAGGTTAAAGTGGAGCAACTGAGAAAGCCTGAAGTTAAGGATGTGTTTTCCAGAAAAATGGGAGAGGAATTGGAAGGTGAAGGAATTGATATATGGAATGTACTTGAAACTACGATAATAAGAGTTGCAGAGCAGACATGTGGAAGCAGACGGATTGAAGGATAGATTGAGGAGAATTTTCGATTCTGTCCCAAGAAAAGGAATATGGAGTGTCATGAGAGAGTTGGAAGTCGGTGACAGGATGATAAGAGCACTACAGTTGTTGTAAAGGGAAACTGTTGGAATGGTAGGGATAGATGGGGATGTATCCCAAGAATTTGAGATGAAAAAGGGTATGAAACAAGGAGACAGCCTCAGTCCGCTGCTCTTCATAATCTTTATGAACAGTATATTAAAGTACTGCATAAGGAACATCCCAAAAATGAAAGTGGGTCATAAAAATCTTAGACCAGTATATGTGCAGGCCTTGGTATTTGCAGATAATATTTTTCTGATGGAGGACAGTGCAAGGAAACTCCAGAAGGCAGTTAATGTTCGGGAGAAGGTTCTGTCAAGAAGCGATGGAGGTGAACACCAGCAAAAGTAAGATTATGAGGGTAGCGGTCGGGGAGAGAGATAGCTGTGTAATAACGTGCAAAGAAAGGGCGCTGGATGAGGTAGAGCAGTGTGATTATCTGGGTCCCCCAGGGTTTCCATCCTGGTTTATTCCTGGGTTTCCATCTGTGCAGACGGAAAGCTGGATAGAGAAATTGTAAACAGAGTGCAAAAAGCAATGAATGTATATTTCCAGCTGAACAAAACTGTGGTTGGCAAAGAGAGCTGTCTATAGGGTCTATGACAACAAAGAAAATAATTTTTAATCGAGTGTTTGCTCCAACTCTCATGTATGGAAGTGAAAGCTGGGTTACCCTTGAAACACACAGGAGTGAGGTTACTGCAGCAGAAATGAGGTTCCATAGGAGAGTAATAGGAAAGGAGAGACGTGATAGATGGTGAAATGAGAGAATGAGAGGAGAAGTGGGAAGAAGAGCTCTGATGTAGGACATTACAGAAAGGCACCTCACCAGAATGCAAGAATGTCGCCCGTTGAAGGAAGTACGCTATAAGGGAGGGAAAGAGACGGAGGGGTGGACCTAGGGTGAACTGAGAGGGTTATCTGGAGGGATTGGGTGGGGAGAGAGGCAGGACGATGCGAGATATGAGAAGAATGGCAGCGGATAGGACAACGTGCAGGAGAAGAATCGAGGCTGGTACCCCTACGCTGTAGTGGCAGAAAGGTGAAGAAAAATAAAAAGGAGAATTTAAAACAAAAATTCACCTTTGACGATAATTGAGAAAATTTTGTTGAAAGATAAATGAGTGATTATTTTGGACTAACCAACCCAGCCAATATTATTGACGTTATATTTACACTAAGTTAATTAAAGCACTTGAGGTATCATTCTACTTTGTTTTACACTCAAATCTTTCCTAAAATTTGAATCCAATGACTTATTTGAGAATCAAATAAGTGAAGAAGGGTTATAGGCTTACCTAATTAATGTAAGTAGAAATTACTTTTACCTAGCAAGAATAAAACCGAATGTGACTTAAATTGTTATCAGCTATCACTAATTATTGTATAATGAACAAATACCAGTGAGATGTATCTTCAAAAATTATCTAATAAAAATAGTTTTCTTTTACACAGCATATCGATTCTACTAGCTAAATACTGAGATAACTATACATAGTACCTCCAGTTTTATTGAAGTTTCAACAGATTTCTAAAACTTTTAAAAACACATATGACGTGATTTAGATTTTTTGTTTAATGATAAAACATTTTGGTAAAAGCCATGTTGAATGTAACAGGATCTGAATACTAAAATCATTGAGGCTTGTGAATACAACATTTTAAAAATTAACATGGAACTACATTGTCTAAATATAATAGGTTTCTTCCCAAATAATAAACAAGATTAATATTAAAGTAGATAATAAAAACAGGTTTTTGTAACAACTTTTATATTCAAGTGAAATCGGATGATTCAATATCAGTGTTAATATAGTACAGAGACATAAAAACAGACATAACAAAATTATACAGGACATGAACATTATTGTTCTTTTTAATAATGATAGGCTACCTAATAGAGGTAGATTCAAATATATGTAAATTAATATCAGATGATGTAGGGCAGTAGGCATGATCAGACGGAAGTTAGAAGTCAAGTTCCTCTAGTCACAATTGATGGTTGTAATTTCATTCACATGGAGACTGTTCATTACTTGTTTCAGGAGTATTTGCACTTTTGATAAACATATTCTCTACAAGATCAAATTGAGGAACAATTTTCACTATGTTTGGTTGCACCTATCGTCGTCATTTCAGAGAGAATGAGGTGATTCGAAAACGGGTGTCCGAAGAGGAGAGAATTAAGAAGTGGTCCGATGTTCATGATTGTTATAAAACATGTAAAATATGAACAGGATTTCGGAGGACCTTGAGTGAGGGAATGATTATATTACTCACCACTCGATGTGTGGCTGCTCCATTGTGCTGCAGGTGGGGGCGCCCCTTGCTGGTTCCTTGCATATATTATGTTGCACTTATATGAGGTTTGAGTGATGAAGTGGTGAAATGAGAGGAATAATTTAATGAGAAATAAATGAGAGTAACATTTGATTATGAGAGCGAGAGTGCGAAGGCGAGAATGAGAGTTTGCGAGAGTGCGCAAATTGTAGGTTAACGACTAACGACACTGGAGTACGGTTCCACTCTGAGCTCAGGGAGTGACTGACTCCCGGGAGAATCGACAACCGAGCAGCCGGCAGGCGTCCTATCTGGCAATGATAAGATAAGCTGCCGCAACACTAGCAGCAAGTTGACCCACTGGGCTTCATCGCAATGCTCCAGTAGCAAGTTATTCACTCCAGAAATGTCGGAAATAGAGGAGAAAAAGAAAAATTTGGTTGTGCGAAGGCAACAATTAAAGAACCTTTTGGATAGCGAAATGGAAAGATTCTAAAAAGAACAGAAGGAATATTCGATCGTCAATTTGAAACCAACTGTAAACATAGAAATGAAAAGGAAAGAGGAGGAAACTGCTGTGAGGGAAGCCAAGCTCATGCTCTACCACTCCAACTCTTTAATGACGCCAAATCATTACAATAGGCAATACCGTCATCTTTCAAGGAAAGCTGCAAAAGATGATTTACCATCATTGGAAGACACCAGTGTCTCTAAAGCAGAAGCTCAGTCTTCTTCAGGTTTTCCAGAATATGAAAATCAGTTGAAATTGAGACTACTTGAGGCACAAATAGCAGACATTGGTTCAAAAATGGATAAATTATTTGAATTGATCAGATTGAATGACGAAGAGCAACGTAAATTGAAGGAAGAGGGAGTTGAAAAGTCCAGAAAAGCACTAGAAGTTGACAACATGTTTCAGGAATTATCCATTAGTGAAACCAGTGCTTCAGTATCAGACACCACTCGTTACGAGCAATGGAAACAGAAATGCTCGTGCGTTCAGAATGATCTCAGAAAAGCTTTGCATTTCTCTCAGCAGATGAAAGTGTCTATCAGCGATTGTGAAATGGGCGACGATTTTTTGTGTTAATTGCTTCAACATGAAACGTCTCTTGAAGAGAGTGTCAAGTTTGTCTGATACGTCTTTTAGAACGTACTCGCAGAGAACCCAACAAAAAATGGTTCCAAGAAGAGACGACCAGATGGCAGGACCAAGCAACTTCACGGCAAAAGACTCAGAGCGCTATTTATGATGAGTTTCGATCACTGGTGCAAAGTGGACAAGCAAAAATCTTGTCAAAATGTCTGAACTTGTGGAGAATGAGGATAAACTATTAGGTCAGCTGCAGATTATGGAAAATGCAAAAGAAACAGCTCAAAATCAGCTGAAACCTGATCGGTGATAAGTTACTCAGTGAATGTGTTGATGAACTAGAACTAGAAAGTCAACAAAAAACTTCGTAAATTGACTTCTTAATAAAGTTGGCGCATCTCAAGATAAGCCCTGGCATGGAGACACTGCCAACACTGCGTGCAATAAAACTCTCAAAACATACAGATAATCCTACTGCCCATTTTTATTTTTTATTCTATTTTATTTTTCTATGATGCCACATCATTAGACTGGTGTGAAATGTTCAATAACTGTGATAGCATTTTATAAAAATAGATTTCTGATAATTTCTTATGAAAATAAAATAACTGCCAAATTATAGAATAGCTCGGTACGTCATGGACTTGACATCTTGAAGACAAGCCTAATAGCATCATGCACATAAATACAATTTCATGAAGAAGAATACATTTATGCGGTATCTGAAATTTTCTTCCTCTGTAGTTTTGGTGATTTTTAAGCAGACTTCCATTATGCTGGATAAATATTACAGTGTTATCATCCTAATATCAGATGATGTATGGAACATGGAACTAAACATGATAATAATATTCATCTGAATAGAGATTATATAATTTTTAAGATAGATTTTAGTACCAGCCGGCCAACATGGCTTACTCAATATCAATTGCAAGTTATGATGACATCAACAAATTGGGTCTGATCAACTCACTCTCTGACTACGGAGAGTAAATATTAGAAAACGGATAGGCCTAACAGACAGACAGAAAGACATTTATTTCCAAAAATGCTATTTACAAAATAAAAATCCTATTTACTAGAACACAGTTTCAATACAAACAACAACAAAAATAAAAACAATCTCATGAATACACCAAGTCAAGATAGATTTTAGTACCAGCCGGCCAACATGGCTTACTCAATATCAATTGCAAGTTATGATGACATCAACAAATTGGGTCTGATCAACTCACTCTCTGACTACAGAGAGTAAATATTAGAAAACGGATAGGCTTAACAGACAGAAAGACATTTATTTCCAAAAAATGCTATTTACAAAATAAAAATCCTATTTACTAGAACACAGTTTCAATACAAACAACAACAAAAAATAAAAACAATCTCATGAATACACCAAGTCAAATAACTTGGAAAATGGTCTGCATGGGCAAATGCCTATGCGCAAACCAGAGTTGCATACTCAGATGTTTACAGAGAGGAAGAAAACACTAAGGAAGAGGAGGAGAAGGAGGAAGATATTGAAGCCGACGACAATAATGCTTATCCACTTGTAATCGATATCACATCTGAAAAAACATCTAAAGCGAGACTGGAGGGAAAAAGTGCCCTATCATCGTGATCGTGTCCTCAGATGATGAGGACGACTTGGTCGAAGAAGAAGGATCTGGCAACGGAATAGTTGTCATTGAAAGAGATGAGATGGATGAAGATGATAACCAAGACGAAGATAGGAAGCGGCTAAGGAGGAGGAGCCGATAGATATGATTGCAGACTAAATTTTTCACTAGTAAGGGGAAGTATTGTACGCTAGAGAAACATCAAGTTTGTAAAACATGCGATCGGCCGTTACGAATATAATGTGGGAGATAATATGAAAGCAAACCAAAACCATAGTAACAGGTTTTTACCAACTGTGTTCCCAACAGAGAACGCAAAACAGAATACTCAGAATTCCCCAGCGCTGGGGAAGTGGTTAGTACAGGCGTTATAAGAAACTGATTGACTCGACCTTAAAACTTTCAAACACGTTCAAACATGCTCTTACATGAGACTAACTAACGTCTCACATACCGTAATTGTCTCAAACGAAAAGATGGGTTACAAAGTCTGCACATAGAAGAATTACTTATTCCGGAGTTCAGAGTAATGAAGAACAAGAAAATAAAAAGGAGTTAGTGAACCAGGAATCATTCAAAGTTGATTGTAAAATTCCAATTGATTGTATTACTTTCATTATCATTATTGACATTCAAGTGAAAACATGTCATGTCAATAATTTTTTTAGAATTATCACCCATGCTAGCCATGTTTATATTTATAAATCTACTTCTGCTAAAGAAGAATGAACAAAAATACAGTCCTAATGCAGATTAGTATTATAGCCTACAATACATCCCCTTACTAGAGGAAAATTTAGTCGGCGAACATATCTATCGGCTCCTCTTCCTTAGCTGCTTCCTATTTTCGACTTAGTTATCATCTTCATCCATCTCGTCTTTTTCAAGGACAACTATTCTGTTGCCAGATTCTTCTTTTACAACATCGTCTTCATCATCTGAGGACACGATCACGATGATAGGGAATTTTTTCCTCCATTCTCGCTTTCGACGTTTTTCTTGAATTGAATTGAATTGATGTGATATCGATAAGAAGTGGATATGCATTATTATCGTCGGTTTCAACATTCTCTTCCTCCTTTCAATGAAACTTTTTCGCTCTCCTTTTTCTACTCCTTCCTATTATATGAGTCCATATGCATGAATTCAAAGCCTCACACAAAGCAGGCAGTGAAATTTCCTTTTCATTCTTAGGTATTTGCATTTATTGGAAGATTTAAAATGCAGCTATAATTAAATGTGCATAAAAAGTGATACTCTCTCTCTCATTATATTCTGACCGAAAGTTCTATACTATTAATATTGTCATTCATCATCAGTCCCCTCAACAAATTTTAGGCTAATCTGCATTAGGACTGTAGTTTTGTAAGCTTCATGTTTTCTTTAAATTGTTCATGTTTAGATTTATAAACATGACTAGCATAGGTGATAATTCTGACAATGTATTGACATGATTGCCAATCGTATTCAACTTGAATGTCCATAATGATATGAAAGTAATACAATTAATTAAAATTTTACAATCAACTATAAATAATTCCCGGTTGTGGTAAAATTTATTAATAAGCTGTACAATTGTAATGCTTTTTTGCATTGTATGCTATTTCTTAAATCGTCTCAAAAATTCTAAAAGCTATTGATCCCTTAAAAAGTGATTGTGACATACACTATTGAAAATTCCTACAAAGTTCAGTACGACCAATATTGCTATCTACAGTAGTGAATACTGATAATATTAGATCTGTTGAATTCAAAAATATATAAAGTATATAATATCTATAATATGTACAATATTTCTGAGAAGACATCTTTAACAAGAAGGCAGCACCTGATTAAACCTGATATTCTATTATTAGTTTATAACAAGAAAATAATTACAGTCTAGAGATGTGTTGTCTAGAAGCTGATAAGTTGGACGGTGGATGCAATGACAAGCAGCATTTAAGCCTCGAAATAGCGGTAAAATTCGAGCTATTTGTCCAGTCATCAGTCTATTCTTCCAGCATGTGGAAGGTTGATATTTAGGCTGTCGCGGTAAAGGTACACTTGATACAGAATCAGGATGTCAATGAAGACTTGCAATCCACCACAAATCCAGAACTGCGCAGGTGCTTCGCGCAGCACAAAGTAGGTCGTCTTGAATACGTCACCCACCATCCACATCAGCACCATCAATACACTGCAACACATCAATCAACCTTTACATCATCCCTTCCACAAGAGTGTTCATGAAAAAAGAATATTCTTCAACACTTCAATATTTCAAACTCCGTTCATTCATGTAGATTAAATTCAATATTATACTATCGTAATTAAAATTGCTACTAATATTGGCGTATGAAGGAGGCTCCTTTTTCCTTTTATATTATCCTTGAAATGCAAAATTTCCAAAAACCTTGTATATACGTCGACGCGCAATTAAAAATGGAAATTTCCATTTCCATATCGTTCAATAATTCTCCAGTTTATTAGTTGAACAGTTTAATAGATGGATATATTGCCAGTTTTTAATTGATGCATAATCACAATATATTCTTATTTAACACATATGAATGAATCTAACCTAAGATTCACAGTTAGACAAGTTTTTTTTTCAGTTCAGCTATACGCTATGAATTCAGAATAAATTACAAAACATTCATAATGTCCCTCGTTCATAAATCCATCCAGTGAAACAAGACTTTTATTTTGTTTGGAAATTCTATTAGTGAAATATATGAAAAAGGAATGTTGATTCGTGTTGTAGATCATCTTCTTCGGAATGGTATATTGTGAACGGAGCAACACGGTTTTCAAAAAGGGAAAATCCAAGAAAGATGAAAATCTTATTGAGATGATGGATAAGGGTGTAAAGCAGTGGGAGTTTTTCTCGATCTAAATGAAGCATTCGATAGTGTGAATCACTATTCATTTTATTGAGGAAATTGAAATTTGTCGGAGTAAGGGATGTTGAGCTTGAATGTTTCAGATCCCATCTTGTGGGGAGAACTCAGTGTGTGGAATTTACAAGAGAAATTCTTGGGCCCCTAATGATTTACCACAGGTGATTCAAAGAGGCAATGTTTTGATGTATTCTGATGACACATCTTACATCTGTAGAGCACAGGATGTCGATTTTTAGAAATAGGCACTTTCATAAATACACAAGCCATAGCACAATTCCTCGAGAAACACAAACTCGAATTAAATTAAATAGAAACACAGTTTCTACATTTCAAGTAAAAAAAATAATTCTAAATAATAATAAACAGAGATAAATGTAGAAATAAATGGAGTAAGAGTTAAGAATTTTTCTTTCTGAGAAGAAAATAAAAAAATCGTTGTGTTGTTGTGGAGGTTATAATGTGGTAGATATTCATATCTGAGTTGAACTAGCGATTAAAAATTAGTATCTAAAATTGTTTCAATAATTTAGTGGTTTTTGACAATATCAAGTCGTTTTTATTCAATACAGACATTTGTTTCTTATAAAATGCGTGAAAGTGTGACAACAGCCCTATTAAAAGAATATTTTTGACATAATATTTAATTATAATCAATAATATTATTCTGGAAGATGGGTTACATCCAATGTTTTGAATTCAAGGTTATATTAAATTTTGAGAAATTTAATATATTTAGTCACAGACAACATCAACTGCTTTCATCACATTCAAAGGATTAGAGGTGAACTACAAATAACCGACAACGATAAGTTAGTGTTCCATCTCCTTATGCATCTCCAAAAAGAATGACAAAATTTATTAATTGGATCAAGTCTGAAACTGTTTGAAGTGAGAGGTTGAAATAGGTAGGTCTGAATACAAAGATATATGCATTGCATTAATGCAATACAAGTGTGCCGAGCACTCTTTTTAATTCAGGCCTTTTCCCAAGTTATAATAGTAAATTTAATACGCAATAGACTAGAGCCATTATTGTAAGTGAGTTAGCGAAATAAATTATTTTCTCTCTCTATTATGAACGGCCATGACTTCGAGTTTCCCATGATAGATATTTAAAAATTGTGGCTCCGAGTCGTCGAGGAATGTAGATTATGGAATTATCTCTAAAAATTAGCCTTCCTGTCGCGACATAGAGTGCGATAAGTTGGAAAACAGCAAGCATTGATATTATAACAAACTACCGATTTTGCAGTTACTATTTGGTCCAAAGGCTCTAGAAGCCACGCGACGATTGGTCAAATTGATTCCCTTCGCCCAATAGGAGACCTGTTTCTAAATACAGTAGTGGGGGATTCCCCAGTCGCGAGACCAGATTACGTTTCGGAGGACTTGCTAGGAGCACTACGAGAGTAAAGATGTAGTCATTATGTTTCGCCCTTTTTGGGCAGGTTTACGAGTTTATTTCATTAGTTAATGTAGGAGCTAGTTTTATTTTTATTAAAGTTTAAATTTTCTAGTAGTGCCATGTCCTGAAAGGTTTAATTGTGTTTCTTCATCATGTACGAATAATTGTTTCTTCAAATAACCGCTAAGGTACGTAAAATAAGGTTAAAATATAATTTAGGGAATTTAATTGATTGAAACTTCCATAAGAGTATTGTATTAACAAAGCCGGTTATTTTTCAAGTTAATAATATTGATTGAGAATAATCCTTTTGATTTTATTAGTGATGGAAGATAATTATAATTTTTTTTTTCTAAAGAAGTATAGAAAGTTTTCAGTTACGTTACATTTGAGTTATTGTTTCTGGAGATATATTATCATAGAGTGAGGATTCAAATAGAATGAGAGAATTTATTAATTGGATCAAGTCTGAAACTGTTTGAAGTGAGAGGTTGAAATAGGTAGGTCTGAATACAAAGATATATGCATTGCATTAATGCAATACAAGCTAGCCTTCTGGCAGATCAACCTGGACCTACTAGCATTGGCATTCAACTGGAAATGGCTGTTTTATACAAAATATTGAGTTTGTCCAACATAGAAGAGTTCACCAATTTTAATTATAGGTTTATTATTTTTAATGATCCTGGATTTCAGGTGGTGAAGCCTTGAGGAGAAGTCTCTGACCAGATGCGCTTCAGTATTATAAACACTTTCACATGAAAAGTAACAGATAATCAAGTGATTTACCTCATTCCTACGGTTGATTTGTACTGGAAGTTTTTGACTAGCTGCGGAACAGCAAGCATCGCCTCTGACAGCAGCGCCACTAGACCCAGAGTTTCGACAAAAATCGTCGATTTGATTAGTAGGAATGTAAGGAGAGAACAGCACACTATCATCACAATAAGGAAGTCCAAGTAAGACTGGAAGTCTGTCCACGCCCAAAAGTATTTCCAATCAAAGTCTGCAATCAAACAATTTAATATTAGAGAGGCTAAAATACGAAAATTGTTGTCATTAGCATAATTGGAATAACTGACATTAGAATTATGAAGTATTTCCTTGAACAAGCATTCTGTACTGATATATGTACCGGTATGAATTTTCAACTTCTAAAATACAAGGATTCCTACCATGATATGTATGCTAGTGCATCCTCCCAATACGAGAACAATTCCATAAGAATTAGTTATATTCTTTCTCGGTCGTCGGTCGTGGAAGTATAAACGTTGCTACGATTGCGGCACGACCAAAGACTATTTTTCCCTGTAAGGAAAGATATTTACAGAGTGTTTCTGAAAAACTTCGTGAGTGGTTTTCTCACATCAAAATTAAGAAAAAAACTCCAGTAGATTTAGAATACTTTGCCAAGTTGATCGTGATTGCTGATATTTTTCTACAATTTTATTAATTTGTGAGTACTCCTGAGAGTACCAAAATGATCATTTTTAGTGTAAAATTAGCTTATAAATCGAATACAATCAATTAGCGACCTCCTGAGAGTACCAAAATGATCATTTTTAGTGTAAAATTAGCTTATAAATCGAATACAATCAATTAGGAATATGAAACCTTCAACGATTGTTTAGATGATGGAAAAAATATGCGAAAAAGCCGAAAATATTCGCAGTTATGTCAGTATATTCACAGTTGTTACTTAAAAGAAATAAAATGAGCATTAGGACTTAATTGTTCAACGGTATTTTAAATCACTAGAAATCTTAGACAATTAGTCCAGGCAATGCTCAAAAAAAGGTTATAGAGGTTATTGTATGGAAGACAATTTTTGACCCCGCAGTTCTGTTTAGGGTAGTAAGGAGGTAAACATATCAAAAGTCCCCACCACTTCCCCCTGTGCTAAGGGGGTGGGGGTGGTTCAAAGGTACAATTTTTTGGTTTCTCGCATATAACTCGTAAACTAAGTATCTTACGGACATAACTGTTTATAAAAAATTGAAGCTTACATAATTTTCTTCAATATTCATCTTAAAACTTTTTCTATATCTTCTCTAGTTTTTAAGATATCCGCTCTTGAAGATATGTTATTGTTAAAATAACAGGTTTTCATCCAATGTTTTGTTCTTTCAGGGCTTATAACTCTCCAACAATGCATCGTAAAGACTGATGCTTATCGTAGGTTTGTAGAGCATTAAATTCTCTTTGAAATGATGTAATATTTCACTATCCCAAGTTTTCCTTTCATTGTTATAGCAGCTTAAATCTAGGAGGTGAAATTTTCTTTTGTGCAACAATTGATCGTATGACAATGACATTTGAGAGGGGTGTCCGTGACACAATTTTTGACTTTGCAGCTTAATTTGGACTAGTTGGTAGGTGAACATACCAAAAGTGCGCAATTTTATCCCCTCTTTTGAAGGTGTGGAACCGCTGAGTTGACACTTGTTGCAACAATGAAAATTTCACCTCCTACATTAAAGCTGCTATAACAATTAAAGGAAAACTTGGAATAGTGAAATATTACATCATTTCAAAGAGAATTTAATGCTCTACAAACCTACGATAAGCATAAGTTTTCATGATGCATTGTTGGAGAGTTATAAGCCCTGAAAGAGCAAAACATTGGATAAAAACCTGTTATTTCAACAATAGCATACCTTCAAGAGCGAATATCTTGGGAACTGTTGGGAATATTAAAAAGTTATAAGAGCATAAATTGAAGACAAACGTGCTTTTTTCAAAAATGTCACACCTTCAAGAGTGGATATCTTAAAAACTAGAGAAGATATAGAAAAAGTTTTACGATGAATATTGTAGAAAATTATGTAAGCTTCAATTTTTTATATAACAGTTATGTCCGTAAGATACTTAGTTTACGAGTTATATGCGAGAAACCAAAAAATTGTACCTTTGAACCACCCCCACCCCCTTAGGACAGGGAGTAGGGGTGGGGACTTTTGATATGTTTACCTCCTTACTACCCTAAACAGAACTGCGGGGTCAAAAATTGTCTTCCAATTATTTCCCTCTAGAACCTTTCTTTGACTGTACTAAATTTAAATCTAAAGAAAAAAATTCAGTTACTTTTTTCTTTAAAACGCATAATTCTGGCATTTAATTGACCAAAGCAGAGATTTTACAAATTTGCAATTTGGTGCCAGTTTTATGAGTTTTCGGTGCATTCTAGCAAAGAGACAAGATAGCTTATACTATCTTTCATTAATTTATATATTTATTTAAAGAATAAGTTACAAAGATAAACATCATAGCAATTAGTTTTTTGTAAGGTTATCTAGTGCAGCAGAACAGCTTCGAAATTGCCTTAGTAAGCTGCACACTTCAGTATGATAGCTGATTTGAAGTTCAGTCGAAGCTCCCTCGTAGGGCACTCAGCATACACGTCAAATCACTTTTTGGAACAAAAAATGAATAGCTGATGACAAAATTTTGGCGATCTCAGTGTATCTTTTGACAGGAAAGACGAGACTTTTTCTTGAAGGGTCGGTGCCTCCTGAACGCATAAGATGGGAGAACAATTTCAACGAGAGTGCCTCAGATGTGCGAGATTTCAAATTGTCTAGTGTATGAACATAACCTGAAAGGTTCTGTTCAATTAGGTAATACATTTTTTAAATTTTCGATAATTGTTTTAGATAATATACAAATATAACGAAAAGTTGAAATGCTCGCACATTTGAGATATCGCACATATGGATGACACCCATTCAACACTCTCCACAGGGTGTCCCTGAACTCCATGCAGAAATTCATGGGAAAAACTTTATATAGGATTCCTCCTTCTCCACTGCAAGGACAATTTGCCAAGTTGCAGGCCTCCCTGTACTGATACCGCAGTTCTTGAAATTAAGGGAAACATCTTCCACACAACATTTTGACAAATGTTCTTTGGTCTATTCCTTTTTCTCAAAATAAGAAAAATAGCTGAAGAATGAGTAGCAGAACATTTTTTCTCCAGAATTAAATTATCTACAATTTCCTCTTATGAAAAATACCAGCTAATAATGAGTATTCTAGTTGTATTCTTTTTAAATTCAAAAATTACATTTTTAGCATTTTTTCCATTATCTCAACAATAATTGAAGTGACGTACCACCAACATGATATTCAATTTCTCAGAAAATCTTTGGCTGGCCACTAACGACAGGATATGCATGATGATATGCATATGCATGTCCTGCCGTTGGTAGCTAGCCTTGTATAGCTAATCTTGGTTGAAAATTAATTATTCAAGTATCCTCATGATGTCACCACAAATTTATAAAATTGAAATATGAAAAAATATACAATCCACCGTCATTAATTTCTCAATAATAAAACATTTTAGGGCATATTCACTAAAACTTTTTTGTTTATTCTAATTTAAGGGAACCACTCTCGAAGTTTGTCGGTCTACTTTAGAAACATTCTGTATGCAAGAGTGACTACTATGAAAAATAGAAACAATTTATTATTATATTAATATTTAATGCATAGTGATAATGATGTGCATGCCGCAGTCACAGAAACAAAAACATACTTTCAGATTTAGACATAAACTTAATCAGAGTCGAATGGCTTTCAACAAAAATTGCAGTTGATTGTATGGCCTACTAACTTGAATGCTAACAGGATAGTCCACCCATTTGTAAAGCCCGCCTATTACATGCTCACTATTTTGTGCTTTTTACAAACAGGAGTGCGTCAAAATTTGAGATTTACAGTAATCAAACATCGAATACGATCTAATAGAATTTATTAAATACAGTTGAACATATTTTTCAATTTCTAGCTTCCAACTTGAATGAAGAGAATGAATTTGAACTAATTATCAGTACATTAAATGATACTGCAATGCAAACAGTGAATGATAATTTGTTTATTATTCATAAACAATAGATATACATACAATCCAGGAGTAAACAACAAGCATTCGCATTAAACAGTCATATCAACAGGTAAGTTTAGATGCATTAGTAATCACTAGCTGTTGAACGAGATGAATATTGTTTCTACAACATAAACTCGAAATAACTTGACATCTTAATTAAAAGCATAATATACTACAAAAATATAAACAATCAAGCAAAATATTTTTCATACAATGAGGCAGGCAAAAGCGTTTCATTCACAATCAAATGAAACTCCATGCATTGTATGGTCCATTTAGAAAATGGTATTTGAAAGAATTTATTTCACCTAGAATGAATTATATTGAATGAACTGCTACAGAAGTGAAAAAGAATATCTACACCTGTCATATCAAACAAATGTCTTTGATTTCCAATCACTAAATTCAACAATACAATCATTCAAAAATAATTAAATTCACTCATTAGTTTCAATCACAATAATTCATAAAGCATGACTGAAAAACTATTTTAAAGTTTATTGAATGAAGCTAATGCATTTCATACCGCCAAAGATCGATGCCATGGAGAACTTTGGTGTAGGCTGATATTCTTTTTCCATGCCTGTCGATCGTTAATGCATTTGGGAATCAAAGTGAATCAGTTACAAGAGATTTCTTTCAAGTACCAACTTAGACAACAGTATGAAATTAATACAATATATTACAGTATTTGCATTGAATAGCACTGAAAATTCAAAATAAAAATTATCATAAAATGTACACGACATTGAAAGCGGATGAACGTGATAAGGTTGCTATAGCATCATAAAGAATAAGCATGATAGATATTCGTAGTTACTGTGTTTGTATACATTTATTTGTACGCTTCCGATAACAATCTGAACAATTCATATAATGTGTTTTGAAATAATACAAAATCAAATAACCCTATACAACATAATATGGCGAATAGAAATTGAATTTTAAAAGGGGTCCATTCTGTGAATATAAAGATCTAAATAATGCCATGAGATTAGAGAAAAATAAATTCTTATGATGATAGCATATGAATAGCATTCTATAATATTTAGGAGCCAACCTCAGGGTTCCTTGTTTGAAGGAAAAATTGAATTGATAGTGAACTATCGATAATAATCAACTAATTATTAAGAAAGCAGATATGGGTTTCAGGTTTTGGCAGAAAATATTGTTGATGAACGAATTTTGAATCATGGAGAATGTACCATTTTGTTCAAATAATTTCCTCAAATTATTTGAGGAATCTTGTATTGCATGAATAGGACAAATGAGATGATGTACATTGAAACATTAGTTTTAAGCATGTAATTGTATCATTAAATGAATGATATGAATGATATGAATGATTTTTCCAATTTATTAATAGTGCATTGCATTCATAAAATTCATGAAATTCTTTTCCTTGATATTTAAATTGTAACTAACATATCTTGTTTTTGAAAATAAACTGTTATTATAATTGTGTTCCATAATCACAATACGCAACAATTTCAAAATACAAATTGGTTAATGAAGTTGAATATATTGCTTTGGGAGAGGGATATTACTGAACATGATAAATTAATGACAAGCCTAGTTTTTAGTTAAGGCTACACAAAATCCACCTGTTTTGCATTATACAGTATTATGATGTACTGTATTTCATAACTTCCAACTCACTGTCTCTTGAGATGCTGGGCTATCTAAGCATAATTGTGAACGGTACAGAAACATGTGTATATATTATTCAAAGTCACGTAAATGGATATATGTTTCTTGTTTGCAAGAGAATATTATTATTTATAGAGAATAAATAATATATTGGCTGCAGGTGTGCAACAATACATGACTGCAAAAACTAATAGAGTTGATTTTTATTTATAAACAAATAGAATCAAGGTAAGAACGACTTACAAACTCATCTACTCAGCTTGAGAGGCTTTTCAACTGTGAAGTGGAGATGTGATTTTAGACAGCACAGTCTACAAATACAATATGAAACTGTATGGCAATCAAGTGTAATCAAGCTGATCAATGACGAACAAGAGGAATGAACAATTATCGAATAATAATTCAGTAAATTCTTATTCAAACTGCAACTAACATCTCTTGTTTTTGTAGTGAATTTTTGAAAATAAACTGATAGAAAAATGCAAGTATGGACAACTACACAAGTGTATGGATTTAAAACGGATCACACTTTACAGATGTTATTTCTTGTACGTTATACATGTAACCATTTTTCTCTCTTATTAAAATGACAACATTAAAGGTACCTACACACAAGAGAAACAATTTCAAGTGTCGTTTAGAATGTGTGTGTAAATGCTACTCCAAATAATACAGACCTCATTGCCCAACCCTGAATGAGGACAAAAAATGAGGAAATATCAACTCTGATATTCAAGATTCAATATCATATTATAGTCCTAGTCTGTTCCTCAGTGAAGCTTGCGCTTCTTTGCAGAAAATTACAGAGATACTCTATGAAATTTCATATTTTTCCAACTCATTTTCAAGAGCTCTCATATCAATCAAAATAGCTTAAAAAATACAGTTGGAAAAATTGAATCAATATTTGTAAATTTATTACTACAAAACCAAACAAATATCAGAGATTGGGACAACCACTTTCTCACAAATCCATTAGAACAGTAGTCGTGTGAATGAGATAGCCTATGAGCTTTGAATAGGCAGTGACATGAAAGTGAACACGATATATTATTATATAAACATCGATCAACTATCAATACAGTAAATATAACACACATTTGATTTTTTACAATTGATTATCAAGTGTGAATTGAGCAAAGCATTGAGTGCACTCTCTAAATAGGTTGTAAGTGGAATTGAGTTTTTAATGTATTGAATTACCAGTAAACGTGTGTTCTTGGAAATGGGCCAGATGCATCTTCCTCTTGACAGAGACACAGAGGTGGATCATCAGCAGCATGGCAATATTCATTATGAAGCTCTGTATGAGCAGAGGAAGTTCATACCGCTTGCCAAACCTGGAACAAACACAAAAAATAATTCAAACCATGCAATAAATTCCAACCCGTAATACAGGATAAGCAAGAGATTGTAGTTAATGTTTAAGTCAAAAGAATTCAACAGTTGATCAAATCAGTCAAGTACAGTGGAGCATTATCAAAGTGCAGTATCAGTAGAGTATTATGGTCTTCAAAACTTCCAGAAATGAAGGGAACTTTTAAATTACTTTCACAGTTTGTTGGATCGTCGCCAAACTTATTGATATAACAGTTGCACAGGCAACAACGGGATGAAGTCAAACAGGTTTGTGTACACATAAACGCATACAAATTGGAGTGAATTTTGCGATGGACTTGCAGCTTTTGGTTTGTGTAACAATATTTAAATCCAAGATAAATACTCAATTAATTTCTTAGATACAACATATAGAAACTGCAGCAGCTCAAATTAAGACACTAATTTGAGTTCAACTCGAGATTTATGTAAACTATATTGTCGAGATTTTTATCAATCTATCGAAATTCAAAATTGAAAAAAATTCAATCGCCTAGCGATTTATTGATAAAATAATATCGTGCGTGTATAAATTTGGAGGTTTTGGGTGAAATTATCATCATCCAATGAATAAACAAGAAGATAATGACATAGAGAAAATATAGCATAAGAAGATATCCTATGGTATAGATCGTTTATATTCCAAATTCCAAGCCGATTTTTAGTCAACTCAAGTCGATTACTGTCGACTACTGTCTATTATTACTGTTTTGGCCGGATGAAAAGTAAAAACGGCATAGTATAAGTATGCAAGAGACCACCAGCGTCACATAATTGAAAAATAATTTCCAGCTTGAAAAATTATTTTTTAATGGTGCTCATAATTGACCACCAGCTTGAAAAATAATTTCTGGAACTATCGGCTCAAGTTAACAGTGGAATTTGGATCATAAACGCCCTATGACATGGGATATCTTCTCGTGCTATCTTTCCTCTATGATAATGATTCATCAACAAATTATAAGAAATAGACCTATCATTACCGGAAATTAAAGTACTGTAACACATTTTTATATAAAAACTGATAAGTTTAATAAATTAACTATAGTTTCCAAAATTATGGGATAAGAAGATTCCACTTGAAAATTGAAAAGTGACAGATGAAATAATATTGTATACTGTTGTAAGAACACATAGCTTCCATTTTTGTTAGTTTTTTTGTTGTTTGACAATCATTATTGAGCTACAGTATTCATTGTTTGCCAAATAACTCTTGATAAATAAAGATGACGGTCTGGAGATACAAAGCATACAGAAAAATAATAATTCAAGTATATTTTGATAAGAAAATGTATTGATTAGTAGCTGAAAAAAGCTTGCATGAATTCCATATCAGGCTCTGGCAATGAAGAAGACGTGTACAAATATCTAAAAGGCTTTATTCCAATTGAGAGGATCAATGAAAATTTATAAGATCAACATCCGAAAATTATAATCTAAAATTGAGGTTATATTCTAAGTGGAAAATGTTACAAATTTAGTTCAATAATGAATTGAAGAGAAATAAGGCAAAGTAGAAAGTGAGCGTGTGTATTGATTTGGCAGCTGATAACTTAGGAATAGTTGTGGCTGAAGAGTGCAGTTTTGGAATGCAGAAATCGCCAGTCATCTGCCAGGTGATTCTAGCAAAGAATGACGTTGAGAGAGACATTATGCAACAGACATTGAATGGGCTACTAGGTAATAACAATGACAGAAAGTCATTGTTTGTGTAAGTGGTATACAGTATTTACAATAAACACTAACATAAAATAGCTACGTTAATAGTTACATTGTTATCAGTTCAACAGAGCTGTATAATATGACTGCAGGTAATTAAGTTTTATGTAAAGCCTACATTCATATGAGTTATGAAATGAAAACAATTATAGGTGCAAATCTATTAAGAATAATTTGCATATCAATCCATCTTTTTTTAACATTATGATTGGGCTGACGACCGAATGAGTCCCACCGCAGCTTATAAAATGCTCAGGTCGATCAATAAGTTTTTGATTAATTTTCCATTAATAAATTATTTTTATAAAATTATTGAAATGGGAAAGCGGAATAACGAATAATTAAAGAGTAACTATTGACTAAAATCTTCAAGGCAATGTAAGGCAATATTGTTACCATAATTACTGTAATATGTTGCTGTATCACCATCCAGTGGTTATTTATTTATATCAAATGTGAGACAATTAAATCAAATCTTTCCTCAAGGTCCAATTCTTTCGACAACTCTAGCCGCGCTTTATTAACGGTTGTAGTCTATATTTGTTGACATATTATACATACATATCCGTGTCCCGTTCCAGCTAGTGCCGGGTCTGGGTATGAACATTGCCTCTCCATCTTCCTCGGGCTTCCCACCATCACTCGCCCTCAACCTGTAGCTATATGTATCCTCTCTTCTCCACTTCGTTGACCACTGTGTCCCTTTCATCGTCCTCTTGGTCTTCTTCCTTCAATCCTCATCTCTTCCATTTTCTTTGGCAGCCGATCCGCTCCCATTCTCTTCACGTGTCCAAACCAGCGTAGTCTCATACTTATAGTCTTATACTTCTCTATATTCCCCTTATGCTACCCATGTTCAGTTCTCTTCTTATCTCCTCATTCCTAACTCTGTCTCTCATTCCTAACGTCTCTTTCCCTTTATTGCTTTGAGGAGCCTCATTTCATATTGACATATTATAAAGTCTGCAATAAATACAGAAATAAACTACAGCTGTTAAGAAAACACGGCTATATACTGTATAGTGTGGTCTATAAATGTCAACATAATATACAGAAATAGATTACAGCTCTTAATTCAGCGCGGCTGAGTGAGTGCAGCCGCGCGGCTAGAGTTGTTGCTTAGGAATTGGACCTTCAACTGGACATAGGACATTTATAGTTATTCAAATACAGAACCATTAAAATGTCGGTTCACTAGATACTAATAACTTGAGTTCAAGTTACGTTTCAACAAGAAAATATAATGTATATAATGCAAAACAATATGTTTAGTAGATTAAAGAGAAATAGTTTATGAACTTACCAAAATAATATTCTGAGAGTATTAGCAAATATTAGAACAAGGCACACATACAGCGAGAAGCCCTCGGCATCTTTCTTGTTTTTGATTTCCCTATACTGCGGTATGAAGGGCACCACTCCACCGAATATCATCAGCGTAGAGCAGGTCCACTTCACCAGTTTGGTGAACGTCACTTCCTGGATCTCTTTGATTACGTAGTCCATCACGATTTCCACCAGGTGTTGTCTTGTGCTCACTACTGCTTGCCATGCTGAAACAATACAATTCAATTATTTTTCATCTCCAAACAAACTCGATAATAGTTGAAAGATACTCGACGCTACAGGATCACAAGGCGAATCTAGATGACGAGCACCAGAATAAAATATTTTTGCTTCCATTTAAAAAATAAAGAGATTCAGAAAAACATAATCATCATTGTATGATTGATTTGATTGTCCTTCTAATTAATTGTTAATTTCATTTCACTAGTTCATCACATTTTACAATTGCATAACACATACTTTTCGTGTTACATAAAACACTTGGGTTATTTCAACAAGACATACTAATATTAGCACATTTATGGATCTAAACACTCAATTGAATTATTATACAAAATTCTCAATTAACAGTTACTAAAATTTTTCATCCTATAATCCTTAGATGGGTATATCCCTGTATGTTTTAATTATATAATTGACCGAGCGAAGTGAGGTCTAAGATTCAAGTCGACGGTTTGGCATTTCTCTTAATGTTTAAATGTTTAAATGTTTATATGTTGCGAATTTACGGCGAAACGCGGTAATAGATTTTCATGAAATTTGACAGGTATGTTCCTTTTTAATTGCGCGTCGACGTATATACAAGGTTTTTGGAAATTTTGCATTTCAAGGATGATATAAAAGGAAAAAGGAGCCTCCTTCATACGCCAATATTAGAGTGAAAATCAGACTATAGAATTATTCATCATAAATCAGCTGACAAGTGATTATACAGATGTGTGGAGAAGCCAGTCTATTGCTGTATTTCCATAAGGTCTATAGTTTCAATCAGGTACTTGTGGATGAGAATACTGCGTGAGGTCTACTGTTCACAGAACTACTAGTAAACTTTGATTTGAAAATTGATATAATTAATTATTTATACTTCATATTCCAATCCCAAAATACTTATCGACATGTGATATGACACCAGATAATTGATTGAAATCTGATCAAAAACGATAATTTGATGTTACAATTGCTTACCATTTAAAGGATCAAGGGCGGATATCATTTTACAAATTCACTCTGTTTCATCTGTCTTTTATCGTCATTGCCATGTAGGCCTAAAATAAAACAATATATTGCAATGTCAATTGAATCTTGAACGAATTGTGACAATTGGTGAAGGTTTGAGAATGTGGGTGTTGAAAGTGTGGAGGCGAAATGCTTTCACCGTGAACACTACACCCCCCACCCACACATACACCCACACTCACACGCACACGCAACAGCTACGTCACTACGATAAGGCCAAGTTCAAATCCCTTTTATATTATTCAACAGTTCATTTTCATTACCATACTGAAATTGTGCCAAAATTCCTGATAGCCGAAAAATGCATTTTATAAAGTATTCGCAAAGGACTCATTACCTGCCAGCATCAACGTGGGCTCTTACAGCACGGCATTTCACCAAAAGCCCCTCTTTATTCAATAAGGGAGTTTTTCAATATCCCGGATCAAGGAATTTTATACATTATTTTACTGTATGAGATACTGTCTCCTATATGTGTTTTTGCACCAAATACTATAATTTGCTTATTAATATAGGCAATAAAAAATTCTTTGTTGATAAATTTATGTTTTGTGTGCTTGTTTTTCTGACGAAATAATTGCTACAATGCAAGCTTAAAGGTAATAAATATCATTTATTCATTTAATCAATATAGGTTATCGGAATAAACCACCATACCTTGCCTATAAGTTCTCAATCTATAGGCTATCATTCATAAATAGCTTAATACAATACACTTAGAATGTAGGAAAAAATAGTATATATCATCTAATCAGTATTAAAAAAAATTTCTATGTGTATAATATGTAATGTAATACTATCTTCAATAGTATTACATTATGTCCAAGCTTTGTCAAGTCCAGTAAATAGAACATCACTCGATAAGAATAAAATATCATTACACTTGCTCAATGACAGCCACCTGAATTTATCGGAATAATTTTATTTTTGATCAGCATATCATTATTGTTCATTTAATCTGTATCTAAACACTTATGCAATTATCAACAACATTTATTTTTGGAAGGTACATAGAATTACAAAGTTTCATTAGAAGGAAATGAGTAATCTTAAATAGAAAAGTAAATCAATAATTTGTTCTCGTGTGAGATTGTTTATCAGTGACAAACAAAATGATAATCGGTTTGAACGGTTGACAGTGGAACAATCCAAGGCCAAATTTGACAAAAGGAGTCTCCGACCTAAAAAACAGTTTTTTCCATCAATTCTGTGGCTGTTAGCGTTGGCCAAATTGGGCGTATCTCCGCACATAAATGACATTTACAAGCTGCAAGTGAATAATGAAAGCACGTCAATCATTGGTCAATACTGACATCATGACAAATTCAAACAAAACTGAAATTCGGGAACGATATTTGCATGCGTAACCAATAGTTTTGTCTGAATTGCACAGCATATCGCTCGAGAGCTGAATGGAAAATCCATAGTCGATTTTTTGCAAATAGAGCTGACGTTATCTCCATGTGACTGACGACCAACACTCCTCCACCAGCAAAGCAAACAAATCGATTGACAACGCATCAAACAAAACGAGTAGATCAACAGCAACACAACGACAAAGCAACAAAATCGACTAAAGCTTTCAAACATTTCAAGCTGAATATTGACGCGAAGACAGCCCGTGCACTGTAATCAGGGGTAGTCGCTTCTATGGGATTAAACTGATAAGTCAGAAAATTTTGCGTTTTCCCGGCACTGTAATAAATAATCGATTCGTTCACCATCACCCGTGAAGAGTGACTTATTATGATTTGGCAAAGAAATACTCATGAAACAAAGAACTATTCAACTTGATATGACAACGGTACTGAAATGTAAATCATATTGCGATCGCATATTCAGTTCACATATATATTCTGATTCATAATTGGTTAAATAAAGAAATATGATTACTGCAAATAATACAACTGAAAAATCCAACACCTGTCGTTCTCTTTGAATGTTACATCTAAGAAAAAGTAATGATCAACGTGCACACCTGCCCTCTATCACTGCTATCTCAACACAAGAAGATAATTTAATTAGAGAGGCACAGCGCATTGTAGAGAAAAAATTCAAGAGAAAATAAAACCAGTCACATCCTCAACAACAATACAGTATTAAGTTCTGTAAATATCTTAGTCAGATAATTCAATCATTATCTGGCAAGCAAAAAAATGACATTTTGTGACTGCCTGATAATAATAATATAAAGGACCTTTGTTAAACTTCAGTAATAGAATAGATAATTACAGTTGATTGCTCGGGTAGGAAGATTTTTGGTAATTTCATTGATTGATAAACCAAATAAATTATTATGTACAATCACAGATAAACACATTGCCTGTGATGGAACTCAACAACACACAAGGAAGTTTGTGAAGCCAATTCTTTATTCTACCAACAATGAGACAGGTGCGTGACAGGTGGCTGAAGGGCTGAAGCACAATTCAAAAGTTGAATATTTCCAATAATGTGAAAGAAGTTTTACTGGAAAGCATGAAACGATTTCTAAAATCATTGTCTGATGGTATCGTTCTAAATTATTGAAGACATATTGAACATTGGAATGATGATTTCAAAAATCAGTCGAGTGATGCGCTATCAACTTATAAAGTAAACTTTTACCAGACCAGTTCGAATCTCAGCATGGTTTTTATGTCTCAAACTCATCTAAGTGAACACCCAAAAGTGAAAAGCTTATCTGGGCAAAAACAAAAGGAAAGTTTTTCACAAGATATTACTGTATAGTATCAGAGACAAACAAAAGGAAAGTTTTTCACAAGATATTAAAATATTGAATAGTATCAGAGACAAACAAATAGTTAAACGAATAGTATCATAGACAAACAAATAGAGACAAACTTACGCTTATCCTTTCTTTATAATAGTATATATAGCATCATATACAGCATAATGGGCCCATATGCCGAATGAAATTAAATTTTGATATCCGGAAATGGCATTCAAGAATGGTTAACAAGAATGAGAGTTGAAATTAGGCAGCCTGGCTGGAGAATAATAAATTGTTGTGCAGTACAGGAGTTGCAGTTACAATCCAAGATTGGTTGTGCAGCGGCGTTGGTAGGTTGCGCTGCGCTGCGCGTTGAGCATTGAGCTATTCCATGTGGCGTTTCCATGTGGCGTTTGCGGTTAGCTGGCGTTGGACTGGCTGTAAATTATTCAGCATCACGTTGAAAAGCCGATAATGCCATGTTTTGTGATGTGTGTCGGCAAGGAAAGAAAGGGTACAACAACCCGTCCTCTATCAAACCACTAGGGAAAAATTTCACAGAAAAGAGAATAGCATAAAGGAATATCATTGAGTCTTGATTGTGTATTCTTTCCCTTTAAAAAGTCATGCACGAGCACAGTACAATACTAGCAGGCTAATCCAAGAGGACAATATTAATCAAGTCCACAGTCAAAGGCTGGTGTACAAACCATGGTGAGCAAGAGGATTCTTTTTTGAATAGACGGAAAAGTTTGAAATACTCGACAAAAATACCCGAATATGACATTGCAAAGTGAAAAAACGTTGTATTCGCTTCACATAAAGTTATTTATATAATTCACTCACACTAATGTATTTATTATTAATCTATATTTCATTATTTATAGTTATTTCATTCCTCATTAACAAAAATAAGTTTATCAAATGGTTATTTAATATAAGTATTTAAAAGATCTATTTATACAGATTGAAATTACTGAGATATTGCAATTATTCAAATGCTAATGAATAAATAATTATTACCAAATTATTTAAAAACTAATTTCTATCTGACTGTTGTCAATATTTGTAGTAGCAGAAGCCTTCGGGGTGATTACAGCATTTAATTTGAATTTTTGTTTAGTAATAAGCTCTATTTATCATGGATATATAATATATTTTTCAGGTTCATGCCTTGTTTTCTTTTACCTAGGATGATTTTTTGAGGACAATGATGAAGTCTCCTGAATATTTGAGGCACTCGTTAGGTCATCTATGTAACTTATCAATATAAACAATAAATAATTCATAAATAAAACTGAGAATTGTGATATTATGAATCCAGATTCATCACAATTGACACTATTTGTGTCTTGACTATTCATCACAATATGTGTTTTACAACACAACTATTGTGATATGGACGTAATTGCGCGGAAATCAACCATCAATTTCAATGCCATAAATAATAATTGTGTTGGAAATTCCAACAGGTCTAGCAATTTCATATAAGAAGCATGATATTAAATATCATAGGGATGTTTTAATATCTGGCAGGCTTAGTGGAGACCTATTGAATTGGAAGATTATTGTGTATTCTGGAGAAAATCGTTTGTTCAACGTATACTTTTGATTGAGAAATTCCGTGGACCAATAGATTAGTCATACTGTACCTATCGAATAAAGTTAATGAGTTAGAAAAAGATGCAAATCTCTCATTTAGAGAGCCCAAATTCTATACCATAACTTAAATTTCATCAACAACGGAAAAAATATATAGAATTGACCATGGGAATATTTAAATAGTTTTAATACAGGACATTTTTAATTGAATGATTATTCAATTTCAACTTGTTAATGCGTACTAACCTATTTCTTTGTACATGTCCGAGTTTGAATGTTTTGGGGGTCATCAACAAAACAAGGATTAATTAATTTGACTGAATTGATTTAGGCTGAAACTTGCATGGCTTGATGGTTCTAAGTCTTCTGCTTCAACCAGTGGCTTGTTTGTATGGCTTCACGGAGCAAAATATGGGCTAAAGCTGATCCAAATACGCACTAAATTACAACTTGACTGCTATTAAATTGTGTGAACAGCCAGCAAGTTCACGATAGCACATTTTCAAAAAGCATAAATTTATCAAAACATTACGTTACTGGTTGGCTATATCTACAGTAAAAACTTACTAGCTGAATATTCTATAATGCTCATAATAAAAATAATAATAAAAATATTGCGTCACGTTTTGATACTATATTTTTGAAATACAAATTAGTTTGAATCGATAATATATCTCAATCAAATTTATATTTAGGTCATGCAATTTTGCAAGCTGGGATGCAATTTGTTTAGGAATGCATAGAATAAAGACAATTTGTAGACCATTGTTATAGAACATATTTTCTGATTCAAGCATCTAAAACTGCTAGATACTAACAAAAGTGAACTTTTAAAAATTATTCTTCATGCAGAACGGTATGAAATATGAGAATTGAGAAAGCTGGAGAGAAGATTGAAGGGATTTATTTTGGAAGTTCAGTATCCCTATTGCGGCAATTCGATAGTTCAGATTTAAAATAGAGGAAGGTTCAATAATTCACGCGATGTTTAAGATACAACGGCCTTCACTCACTTTTCAACCGCACGAGTTGAGTACCGTACTAACTAACTAACAGAATAACAGGGTAATGCAGTACAGTAACAACAAGTGAAAATTGGAACGATTCAAACAATTCATAACTCGAAAGTTGTAACCTGGAATGCAATTCATAAATCTAAATGGGGACGAAATAGAACAACCCATTCAGTCTTCACATGCAGCGATTTAAGGATGATTTATAATTTATTTCAACGGTTAACTCTTCTTCATTATAAATGCTGAAATCTCAGGCTATTTTATCAACTCAACATAATTCAACCCCTATCCCACTAGTAGCATGACCCTACTTTCTTATTTGGTTAACGTAACACTTCCAAGTGTAAGGAAAAAATGCGTTATTGGTCGCACCACAGGGTGCATAGCAATTATTTAGAAGTGTGATGCATTAACGAGTTGGCAAGCTCATCAATCAAAAAAATATTACAATTATCATAAACATTTACAACGAGGAACAAAGGCTGAGAATAATGCATTAAGGAAATGGAACAATGGTTCATCATTTTAACAGTGCAGTGTGCAGAATTTAATATGATTTTTTCTAAATAGTCTCTGTTGAAAATAAATTAATACAAAATAAATAATCTGATCAATATTTGAATGATTAAAAATAATATTTAAATTGTTAGAAAAATATTTATTTTCAAATAAATAATCTAATCAATTATTATTTCTGTCGCGTTTACATGAATATTCCAGTCAAAAGCTCTGTTATGCGAAAGAGGTGAGCTTAGAAGGTTTTGTGAGCAGTAGTATCACAAAAATTAATAAATTATCACAAGAGGAAATTCATCTTCTTTGCTGTGCATTATAACTTTCTTGTTCTGACACCAGTGTCCTAAAAATTTTCGTGAGAATTCAATGAAGAAATGATCAACTTTCACTTATTATCATGAACCACTATAGGATGAATATCGAAATTTCATCAGCCTTCGTATTTATCAAGTTATTTGATCGACTCATCAGAACTCTGTGATTAGATAATTTTACGCTTTCATCAAAATGTTACTCCAATTGACAACTCTATTGTGGAAGTTCCAGCTTGGAGCTAAAGTATCAACTATTCAGAGCCTAGTGAATTACATTAGATTACCAACAACATGAACAGATGGAAGCTTGAGGATGAAATGTAATGTGTGTAGTTAAGAAATATTATTTGTGACAATGGAAGACGAATGCACACATGGAAACATAATCCACATATAATATAATATCTTGTAATACTATATAAGTCTTTAAAATTCCCATTCAACCGGTTTCGACTCGATATTGCAGCAATTGGAAATCAAAGCATGGTAGGGAAACGCCCAATAAATGACAATTGGGCATCAACGATTACGTAAATTAAACGCTTAAGGAGTGCTTGTTGTGTGAATAGATTTTTCAGTTACTGGATTCTATAGGCCTAAGTTTTTGATTGTTCGAGAGCCTTAAATGGCATCTTGAAGCGTTAAAGAAGATAATAGATACTCGTACATAGATTGCTTGAACGTATTTGTTTAGTGGCATTCACTAACTCTCATATATATGGTTAGCAACCTTCCAACCTCGATAATTCTCGCCTATTTTCATTTTAGGAAACTTGATATCAAGCCTGAACAACTAGAATGGTCGTTTTAGAAAAGATTTAGGATACTTTCAACCCAGAAAATTTCCCAGCAAGAAATTAAATCATATAAGAAGATAGAAGCCCTGTTTGAAAAATTAAAAACTTACAAAGAATAGTTGATCAGTTGATCGCAGGAAATACGCATAAAATGTACGCATAGAAAAGCGTGTATGTAAAAATTACTATGCATTCCTAAAGCATGGTAGCCTAATCTTACATTTCAGTTTGATAAAAGATCCTTGATCAACTTTCATAAGATTTGATTTCCGTATTTTCCGTATATTACTTCACATTATTAAATGTTTAATCAATTTTTGGAATGAATTCGTTAAATTTGAACCCAATGAATTTTACTTGAATGAAGAGGAGTGACAACAATAAATTATTCATTCATGTCACTTCTTTAGTGCAGTATATCCAAGATGTATGTATATCTAAGTTGTTTTAATTTTGTGTATAACAATTGTCAATTTAGAAAAATATAAACTGTACTAACGATATGGATACTGAATAATTATGATATTCGTAACTACTATAATTAAATAAACTTAATATAATCAAAGACACATGTTTTCCATATGCAAGGGAACTGTAGGGTGAGAAAAACTCTTATCTCAAATGAATTTCTTAGAATATAATTGAAATCTCGAAGTATTATAATACAAGTAGATAATAGTAATGTAGTATCGCATAATTTGAATGACCATACGTTTTCTAAGGAAATTGTTTTCAATGATCAAAAACCAATAACATTGTTAATGAACAATGATAATGTTTCTTCATTATTGTTAATAAACAATGATAATGTTTCTTCACACATCTGAACAAACAATACGAATGATATAAATGTGAACATTAGCTACAGCACAGTAAACTTATTACTGGGAATCACCACGTACAGAAGGTACCGTATATATTCCATATTAGGTTTATATTGCTATGTTAATAAATTTCTACCAGTCCACGTTTTCTAAAAATTTGAAATATAATTTGAATACATCTAAATTATTCCTCTAAAAACGAAGTATCACGAAATTTACAAGCTGACTACCTACTAATTAAAAAACCAAACAGCAAAATAATTATCGCTAAAGATTATTTTCCAAGTATTGAAATGAAGGGTTTGGATGATTAAGAACACTAGTGTATGACAAGAGAAAAATATGGAGAGAGAAAAGTGGAGTGATTTCAAATATGAGAAAACCCAAATTGACGGAGCTGATAATTGAAGTTTGAAGTTGGAAAATATAAAGGAAAACTTGGATCAATATTAATAATAATTAATAATGGTACCTGAATAATAGCGGTCGACCTGCGTACGCTGTTGATAGTTGAGGAAGTTTTGTTCAATCGCGTTATTGTTATCGATAGCAATTATACTGATACTGTTATTCTTGTTGAAGGCACTGTTCATTTCAAAAGATTGACCAAGTTTTACATAGAAGAAATATTCCAACAACCACTAAGTCAGCAATAGCGGCACATTATTGGTTACCGGGGCGGCATTTTCGAATACAGAATTCGCCCTGCAACTAACAGAAAACATGAGCTGAAAAGTGGGCCTACTCATAATGGAAGCGCAAAACGGCAAATGATTACTCGGTTTTGACTATTGTGTTTGGAGAATAGCTCGAATTAGCGTATGGCGCGCTGCAACTCAACAACATGGAACACGTGCGTAACATGAATTATTATTGTCATCGTGGTTGACCGAAATAATTGGAAGCGAACCGGACAGACAGAGCAAAGCAGAGCAGACGTCTCTCGTTGGCATGAGTCGACTGCGGAAATGCAGCAGCTGATCCAAGTAGAGCGCTCTCCGGCCACGCAAGCTGGGCGGGGGCAACAAATTTCCCTCTTCCTACTCTGAATTTCCCGCTTCTACTTTCTTATAAACTTCAGTACAACTACAAACAGGTAAGGATGTATGTTTCATCGATTGAAATATTAACTCACCGTAAACATAATATAGTATAACTCATATGAACGGAAAAGAAAGTAAGCGCACATTGTTTAAGATTCTCATGTTTACATGTAGCAGCAGCATTAAGACCCCATTTATGCAATGCGGTTGGTCTGTGCGGTTGTGTCAATGCTTCTCAAAGTATATCATCTCTGAACAATATAGCTGTGGACAGTGGTAGGTCTGCTGCCATCCGCGGCCTGCGGGCAACACAATAGCTGCGGCCCGCACCGCACTTATAAATTATAAAACATATAAACCTAATAAATTAGAACCCATATACTCGAAATCGAAGCCAGCATCCGCAACCTCAAATAATGAATGGGGTCTAGGGTAAAAGACAAGAATAATTGACTGACAAAGGGTGTGTGTATGTTTAAGTACCTAAATGTTTGATCGGTTCCATAGTCTCTTTATTGGCCACCATACCCCAAATAATGGACTTGTGAGAGAATTGCAAGGTGTATGGTGGATTTGACAGTGAGTGAACAATGATTTCTGAGATTTCTTGGCAGATAAAGATATGTGGATAATACATACAACTGATTAAAAATTAAATAATTGTTGAAGATCATTCAGTTTCTCTTCAACAGCCGGATTATATTCAGACATAAGTAGAAATACATGTAGTATACAATATAACAAATACTTTTTAAAATGCTTGATAATGATTCAAGAGAGAAACGAAAGTTCATACAACAACTTCCAATGCGACTGACCTCAAAATGGTGTGGAGTGAACATGTTGTTCCCTGGCTCAACAAGTGCAAGTGTCAAACATAAGGTCGATATCTATCTACTTCAAGCAATATTTGTCCCAGACGACACACGACAGGCTTTTAGATATTACTATCGAATGTCAACCTATCCAAAAGCTTTGTCTAAGTAGGTGGCATGGCATATCCGCATCACCTGTCGTGAGTCTGATCTGCTTTCTCGCTGTGATAAATCACAAGTCAGACAGCGATGAGACTGCATGCCAACGCATTAGCTCACATTTCTTGATTTCTTCTTCTTCTACACTATATACAAAGAAGCCGGACATTGATGCAACAAAATGAAGAAACAGTAGACAACGGAAAGGAGTGACGCAATCGAATACAGAGTAAAAAATCTATACGGTACGGAATAATTTAATTCCTCGAATTATGAGCTGAGAGAGAGACCTCAGTCACTAATCCTAAAACAAGATTACATTGAATTTCTCGTGACATTTCTGTTTAAACTTTGTATGCTGTATACCAATAGAAATCTATGAAGATTAACTTATCAAATATAAAATTGTATGTAAACAATCAATATTAACATAAGCATTGTTAATCAAAATTTGAAATATTCACTCAGTTAAAGATTACCCAAGTAGAATACCAAATATTGCATCACGTTGTTGGAATTTAAATTCAAATAGAAGACTCAGGTTCCAATTCCACAAGGAACACAACTAGTTACTAATTTCAGTAGTTTCATACAGTTCTGCCATTCAGACTTCCAAGCTCTGGCTGTGCAAAGGCTAAAAAAACTTTCTATTGCTGATATTTTTAAAAATTTTCAATTTGTATACTATCAAAATGAAAAAGTTTTCTCAGGAAAATATTTTTTCGATCATTACTTTTTGAGATATCAGCGCCTAAAGTTTACATTTTGGGACAGATCATTTCAAATTCGGTGAGAGATAAATCCATGAATTTTAAGGGTAAATTCCTTATGGAATTGTTGATTGAATTAAAAAAATCTGAAAATATCAATTTTTGGGTTATTAAATTTACCAAAAATAACTCAACTAAAAGTTATTTTTGGTCATTTTTAGTAAATAATTGAATAATTTTCTCAAAAATTGATATTAATAGAAAATTGCACAAAATATATATTATCATCCTAATAGGATATTTATAGGTTATCTAAAAAATGTCATGGATTTATCTCTTTCCGAATTTGAAATGATCTGTCCAAAAATGAGAGCTTTAGGCGTTCATATCTCAAAAAGTAATGATCGAAAAAAATGTTTTCCTGAGAAAACTTTTTTATTTTGATAGCTTGATAGTATGAAAATCGAAGAACTTTGAAAAATATCACCAGCAAAATGTTTTTTTTTTAGCTTATTGCACAGCCTTAACAATATTGGAGCCAAAACACATTCGGGAGTCAAGACGAGTAATTTTGAAAAGATTCTAAATTCCATGAGAATACGGTTCTACATTAGTCTTTTCTAACTTGACAGTGATAGATAATTTTTTGATATTCAGAATTGCAATAATTTTGTAGGATAATTTATTTTTGCTAATCATGCAGTAATCAATAATTAAATCTGAGAGCGAGGTTTCCATCAGGCATCAACAAGAAAATGTGGCTGCAGGTTGAAAGATTCCCTTTTGGGCGTTTCCTTTGGCACGCAACACAACATTCCTCAACTACCAACTACTGACGCTGTTCAAGAAATCAAAATTTCACATTCAATTCAATTTGTACAGCATGTTGGCAGTTAATGACCTATTAATTACACTGGACACGCTAAGAGCTTCGAAAAGTGAATCCACATTTTCCATCAAATTAAAACTTACAACAGGAAACACACAAAATGATTAAAGGTTGGTCATGCGGTTTCAGAGAATCTATTAAGGTCAACCAATCACTTTATTGAAAACAATATTAGTATGATTTTTATACAAACATGATAGAGTAATTATTTTTCAATTTTCCAATATAAAATCATCTATCTCCGATCACATATATCATATTGATGAATACAAATACAGTGCAACTAAGATGAAGACACAATGAGATTTCATGTACCAGTAACAATAATTCCAAAACTATATGGCTCAATGTTGGTAGAACGAATAATATAAGAATGATCATAAGACACACCTCAACTTATGGCAGCTCCCAAAAACCAAACTACACAATACAGACTTGACCCGCAAATCTCACACATACCTAGCTATGTTTTTAATAAAATGCTTGATAATCAGACACAACGACTTAATCAGAGTGGCCACCCACTTTAAAATGGAAAATTCATGAGTAATTCCCGGTTTTCTAGAGTAAAATTTCAAATTTTCCAGGTAGAGTATCCGCTAAATTTGAGGAACAAGATACATTCTTAAATAATTTATTACGGAAATCTTCAGTTTGATCTTCCATGACGAATTGCGAATAGCATATTTAAATTTCCAAATATATTGATATTTTTGACATGACAAGAAAATCGTTGTTTTTAGATATTTTTTAGATTAGGATTAGGTAGTTCAAAAACATTGCCAATATTATTATTGCTAGCCATCAAGTATTTTTTTTTATTTGAGTTTATTGTTACTGTACACTACTCCACTAAATTAATTGAAATTTATGAAAAATTCATTAGGAATTCACGGTATTTTTCTCGGTTAGTAAAATCATGAGGAATTAAAGGTTCTCCCGGTTTTCCCGGTAGGTGGCCACCCTGTTAATGAATTCATCAAGAAACACATTCATGGAAATTCACTTTTAAATACATTCATGTGAATGATTATCGTCCAATAATTAGAATATTAATAGTTTCTGAAGATGAAAGATAACTCTAAAATAATTCTATTCTAAATTGGAAAAAAATCAATTTAATCTTGGCGAAAAATTACCTTGAACATTTAAATGCAATGATTTATTGCACATAGCATTTGCCAAATGTCCAATACTTGAAATGGGATTATAATTTTCTTCCTTGTTTTTTTATAATAGTTATCAGATTGAAAAAATAGTTAATGAGGATTTTCATGGAGTTGAACACTTTGTGGAGGACAATACGGATGAAATCATCCATCCATTTATTACAATTTAGATAAGTAGGAATGACGACAAATCGATGAGACTCTACATTAAGTTCGAAAATATTGCAATTGAGTAGACAATACAGACAATACAGATATTGGATATAGAAAATAGGAGTTATTACGGTGACGGATAAAAAATCAGTTTCTCGTCTAAATGAATGAGTGGCTGAAATATTAGATGCATAATTTATCTTTGGGGATAATGAATCGGTCAAGCGGTATTCCTGATAATTTTTTATGGTTATCAATGAAGCCACTACAGAAAAAAATTGTGGAAATGAATGATCAATGATCAAAGAGCAGCGACAAAAAAATATAAATAGTAGTTTGGCTACAATTCAAATGTTCAGAAAAGCTTACACAATAACTGATCGGAAATAGTCCTTATCGAAGCAACAGACAAAAGACCTCATTAGGGAGAGAGCGTTGATCTTTAACCCTACGCATTAACATCACAAACCAAGCAAATTATAATTAACACCAGTAGAGCTGGAGCTCTGAATGATTCATGTAGTGTAAAGAAGAATATAAACGTATTCAATAGAATTAGGTTAGAACCTTAATAGAACCTTTTCCCTGAGTAATGCACAACTGAATACAAATAGATTCATGGGGCATTATAATTTTCTGTACAGCAGATTATGAATAAAATTTATTTATAAATAATATTTAATATTTGAGACATGTAAAGCCTAAAAAATATGTAACATAGTTAGATTTGAGTCTAAGTGACCATACATTAAATTTTAACCCAATTGGAAAATTATAAAGATGAATTTGGTGGAAGTAAAGTTATAGAAACACTATAATTATTTAAAATTGATTATGTAAAATATTTCTTAATTTGAAAGTGAACATGTTATGGATGTTAGGATATTAAAATTATTTCATGTATTCATCAAAACTTTCATTCGTCGTTTTTACAAGCCAGTTCACTAACCTTGTTAGCTATTCCAAGTCAGATTGGAGAAATGACAAGACACTCACTTGAAGAAGTAGTGACTGCTGCAACTGCCGGTATCTCAGCAACAGTGATGGAGTCTAAATCATCACTTTCCGTTCTGCTGGAGGCATGCGGTTGGTTCCTCATTCGGCCTTCGGAGGGAGTAAGGGGAACATCCACTAGGTCTACTCTCACTTCTATAGGTGGTTCAGGTGCGCTACGATTAGTGACAACTGACGTCCCTTGACCACATGCAATTGGCACTTGTCTTTTCATTTTCGTAAATCACTGATATCACATCACATCAACGTCAACGAAAGAGGTATTATATTGAGATTTAGAGCAGAAAACAATACTGATTTGAATATTGTGCTAGAATTTGTTATTGAAATATTGGAGAGAAGTATATAGAGAAGACGGAGTCCGAAGAGCGCTGTATCTCCATTCTAGCACTAGAAGCATGTCGCAGACAAATAATTCAATCAACTACAACACTTCAGGCGTAGGCCTACACTTACTAGAACAATATTCGAGAATGTGGAGGAGCTATTCACTAGTTTGTTGGAATCCGAAATATACATGTAACCCGGGACAGCATGTGACGTTTACTTTGTAGTAGCTGTGAACCAACCTGTCACGAGTCACGAACAGATGACGTCTTGTTCTCGAGAGAATATGGTGAACAAGCAGCGAAGAGCCTCGGCAACAAGGTTTCGATGTACGGTAGCACTAGCAAGGTGGGTGATGTTTGTCTACACGACAGTGCTGTGTTCACCGGCAACGACACACAAATGAGCCGAGCACGACCACGACCACTCTGTTGACACACTACGCCACAAACGTCCAATAATCGACATCGGACGTCAATTTACGAGCTAATGTTAAATAAGCAAAAGAATGTAGAGTTTCGCAATCACTCGACCAATGAGCCAAGGTGATAGACGAAAGCTGATCGACATCGACGACTCTCTCGACAACTTCTATTGTCTTTTCAAGTAGCCGGCTCACAATAATTGTCACACGGATAAATATATATATAAAGCTGAACTATTTAAAAACTTTTCTAGCACAGTATTGACTTTTCAATGTGGTTAAAAATGTAATGGAATCAGCAACAAGCAACAATACCTGCTTCTTCTATTCAATCAGACCGAATACACACTGAAACATACGCACACACACACATCCCGAGTGCCGGTCAACGATCGACTACTGCAGATGTGGACAAAAGTAATACTGAACGTATCGATGAACTTTGAACTCAGCGTGACATGCTTTAATACGGATCGGTCGATAAGAATTGGTCGTTAATCAAAGTTCATTTCACTAAAATTACAATCAAGGCGGCTATGTAGAATAATGATTGAAGATAATTGGTTTTAACATAATTTGGAGAGATTTTTCCAATACTTAAGTAGTATTGATAGTAGGCCTAATAGAAATTGTTCATTTTAATGAAGAGTATAATGGATTTTTGTCAACTGCAACATTTGAAACGGTAAAACTGATGATTCACAATGAAAAAAAAGGAACAACTACTGTATCAAATAACACGATTGATGATTGTGAAATGAAAATTCAATGCAATCTGATGAATGAAAACAAATGAACGTATGTAATCTCTTTCATAAAAACACAAAAACGCACGTTTATTTGAAAGTTTGCTTCCTATGGATTGATTAATCAGTGGAATATGATAAAAACATAAAATGTTTGATGCGATGAATTTCAAGAAAAAGACTTGATGTGATAATATATTATTGTTGATTGTGAGGACGATTTTCTTGAGTCGTAAATTACTCTACATTCAGACTACATGAAAACCTTTGAATAAAGATTGCAAGTGATTGAGAAAATATGGATTCTTGGCTAATTATTTTCAATTTCTCAATTGTTAATGTTAGATAATGAATTTTAATTATTCATTTGATTTATTACCATGCTAACATACAATGTTAAATAAATACCATAAATGAAAATGATCCAACCAGCACGAGATAAAAAATGAAAATATTTCTGATTCTGTATCTGCAAATCCATTAAATTCAAACATCATTTTGTATGCTTTCCGTTTGCTCAATCTTCCCCACGTCCTCTCATTACTTCCTTCGTTGAGGAGCAACTCGACTTCTTCAGGTGGAGTATTTTGTTGCTGTATTATTGAACAAGCCGATCGTGAGAAACGAGGGATCTGGCTATCGTTGTAACTCATTCACACACTTCTCCGTCATCCTATCTATCTGATCGAGATTCTAGCTCCCATGAGCTCACCCTTCTTCAAAGTACTGCCATTTTCAACTTATCTTTCCACACTTCTGCCTGTGGAGGTTACAACTCCCAGCCCTACCAATTGAATTGTAATGCATTTGCTTGTTTCAAAAGGAATTCCTAAAATTCCTAGAGTTTTAGAGTTTTAGAGTTTTAGGGTTTCTGCAGATCACCATCAGAAATAAAAATAAAATAAATAAGGGAAAATAATAAAGGGAGAGTATATCCCTACATTTTTACAATAAATTCCCCCTACAAGGTCGATTATTGTTATGTAATGTCTACTGCTTCACTATTGTTATATATATATATATATATATGTTGTTTTTGATGTGGAAGTTATATCATTGTGACTCAGGTTTATGCTACAAGAAGATTATCATTGGGATATGCCATTGTTACTTCTGGTTCTGTTTTTATAATTAATATACTCAAAAAATTTACGGTATTGTATTTTTCATCATTGTAAAAAATAAGCACAACTCGCACTCCGCGCTCAGATTTTTCTTTGCGGGTGCTATTTTTTCCGTAAATTATTAGTTAATTTTTGTTTTGTAAAGTGTTTTTATGGAAATAAATTTTGATTTGATTTGATTTGATAAAGTAATCTCTCTAAGGTGGTCTTCTAGACCCTTCCAGACCACCTAGGAAGCATAGGACAAGGAAGAATATTTGGGTTATTACCTGTTGTTTCCGTTGTAATATGATGAATGGATAAGTAAATAAAGTCCTAAACTCTTCTTATTGCATTATTTCCTTCATTTCCCTTATTTCATTCTCATCTTTCGTCTGTAAATGGGAAATCTTCCTTCTTTCTGATTTACTTACATTTTTTTATAATAATCTATATTTTTAGGCTGATAATTCATGATCAACATAATGTTCAAATACTATTTCAGTAATTTTTACTTAATTGATTATATGATCAGTTTTTGCTGAAGATCTTTTCAGACCTGGTACTGTAAATTGTATGAAATCAAAATATAAAATACCCTTCCACGACCTCTCAAGAAGTAAACTCCCAGTTCGATAGTCACCGATTTAATGAATAAATTATTAGAAGTTTTAAAATTGTGATACTTGACATATATTTATTAAATTGAATATTTGAAATCCAATATAAGTTTTTGAAACAAGCACATTAATTTACTCACGGATATTTGGCTGCTGTATCAAACCTCGAACCAATAACTTTCGATTCTCATTATCTCATGACAGCAGCTGGCATTTCTGTAGGTCAACTCGGGATCGACAGTGCAACAGATCATTTCCACCTGCAACAAGCAAAACAAAGGTACGAAGATAAAACACTAGATACATCAAGGTAGGATTAGAATCTTCAAAATAAACACAGTATAAAATTTTCTAGATTAAACATTTGATACATCAAAGTATGATTAGAACATTCAAGATAATGAAATTAGGTTGTGCCTGTTGATCATCCCCCAAATTATTTCACAAAATAATTTTTTATCGTTGAATCAATAAAAAAAGAATAATCACAGTATGAGTTTGCTCCATGACACGGAGGAATTCATCATTCACACTGATAACTAGATAAGAAGAAAACACTGTTTTGAGCTTGAACTGTTCAAAAAAAATGTTTGATATGACGCTTTACTGTCATGTAATGATGAGCAAAGATGAGGTATATCTCATTCACTACAATTTTAATCCATGTTGCAGTTTATTTCTGATCATGACAAGAATTTCGGATCAAGATTGAAAATATGAATTTATAAGGAGTTTTTCCGCACCAAGGAAATATCAAATAGGTATAGGATGCATGGAAAGCATAGTGGTCTTGCTGAGCTAATAATTTCTTTTTAATAACAATTTCTACTTCTACCAATAAATTGAAAGCATAAAATAACAAATAACATTATTATAAGATGAATTGAGATATAAATAACTATCCAAAATGGAATATAATGTACTGAAAGATGTCTACCTCATAGAGCGTGCAATATATTATGAAAGAGAATATAATACTACAGTTTGGTAGTTTCTATTTTTCTATGATATTATACAGCCTAATCTTTCGTTTAAAAACAATATTTCACAGCATTCAGCTTACATCAATACGTCATTGTAAGAAAAAAAACTTGGTATAGGCTAAATAAGTATTAATTCGATTTGTCAATGAAGTTGAATGTATTTAAGAATAATGCTGTACAAGTCTAAAGTAATAAATCTCACTAACAAAAGACTCTGTCGACAACTCCTAGAAGCAGTTTGATAACAATATTTGATTATGATAAAATGAGTTAGTATAGAAATTGCATTAAGGGGAGGAGTGTTTGAAGTTTGAAAATCTTTTCGTGAACTATTAACTAAGTATCAAAAAGCACAGGAATTTCTTCAAAAAAGGGGAATTTATTCTAGAAGTAAATTAATAAAATTTCTATTCACTTAAACATGTTCACAATCAATCATTATTGAAATACCCACTCATCAAAAGTTAATATCCAACATAAGATTTTTCTAACTCTAAGGCCGGTTGCACAAAAGCAGGTTAAATTTTAATCGTGGTTAATTTCACGAGAACCAATAATAAAAAGGCTCATTTGAAAAAAAACTTTTTGGCTCTCGTGAAATTAATCATGATTAAAATTTAACCGGCTTTTGTGCAACAGGCTCTGAATTTCTAAATCTGAGCTGAAACTATTTCAGCTTAAGGAGTTGATAAAAACAATAGCTGCTATTTCAAATAATTTAATCATAGATGAACAAGGGATGATATTTTTAAATATATTAGAATATTATAAACGAAGAATCTCTAATAAAAATACTAAAAAGTATACATTTTCAAAACTTAATTTTTCTAATTACTGTGATTAAATTATTTGAATCAATTTATTTTTAACTCTTATATCACAAGTTTTCTAGGTCGTTCATGTTTTTATTTTTCAAAAACTGAATTTTAAAAAATTAAGAGCAACGACTGCAAGTTACATTTATTCAGGACGAGAGTTGTAATTACTTGTGATTAGGATTGAGTGATGAATTAGGTGTAGCCTACTGTACTTGACGAGTAATCGGATAGAACACAATATAAAACAGTCTGAGAAACCCGGCAATAAATCAAGTTGAGGATGCAATCAAACATGATGTTTCGAATAGAGAAAGATTGGAGCGATCGGATTTAAATTATTCATGGCGGTGGAAAGAGATAGTTTCAGTCCACTCAGTGGTGAGAGATTTACTGAATCGACAGCTCGCAGCAAGAATAAAATGTTTAAGGGAAGAAAGAAAACAGTGCGCAGTCGGAATAGCCGGACGTGAGCTTTTAAATAATGATGAGAGAGAGCGGCCTTGAGCAGAGTTTCCAAATTCTCCCTTCAGTTGATGGACACTGAGTGAGCGAGAGCAAGCAACTCAGATGCTAGCCTTTCAACTATTTCCTTAACCCACCTTATTCCCCATTTCCTTAGCCTTTACTTCGGAAACTGCTGTCAACTAGTTACAGCTCTCAGATTTACAATTCATCGGCTAATGGCACTTGGCGAGGAGCATCACCACCCTTTGGAGCACACAAAACACTTTCTACTTGCGCTTGAAAAGCGGATAATAGGTTCGACAAGGAAGGGCGATTGTTTGCATTGGTTATGGCAAATATTGATCGATTATGTAAGAAACAGCCTAGCAAAAAGAGAAAGGCCTGCCCAACTGTGTAAGTTATCCTCCCAGTGTGTTATTTGAGCCCTCAGCCAGATCCTATTATCAATGGTGACACATTGAAAAAAGGCATCTAGAATTTTATTTTGAAAAAGAGGTGTAATAAAAGGCTGCATTTTCCATGAATTTATTCAAATACCTTATTAAAATAATGTACTTTCCTCTAACAATAATTCTACTCTAAAAATACTCTAAAATCGAAATTCTACAAATAGAACTCTTCTTCTAGATGGTTTATTAGAATATTGTTATGAAAAATATTTAATCATTCTCACTCAAAAAATTTTCAACTAGAAGACAACATTGAGATGACTTGACTAACAAATTACTAGACTAATCTTCTAAAATTACTACTAAACAAATTATTGACCGAGCGAAGTGAGGTCCAAGATTCAAGTCGACGGTTTGGCATTTCTCTTAATGTTTATATGTTGCGCATTTACGGCAAAACGCGGTAATAGATTTTCATGAAATTTGACAGGTATGTTCCTTTTTAAATTGCGCGTCGACGTATATACAAGGTTTTTGGAAATTTTGCATTTCAAGGATAATATAAAAGGAAAAAGGAGCCTCCTTCATACGCCAATATTAGAGTAAAAATCTGGTGTGGCGCACTCAGACAACTTTCCTTGCCGTTATGAAAATTGATCACCTGACGCTAGTGTACTCGCGCATCTCAAGTCTACTATTCAAAGATATGATACAGCTGGTGATAGGTCAATAACGCTGGAAACACACGAGGTCTGCTATCTCTTCTTAGTGAATGATTTAATAGAACCAACAGTTGCCAACAGTTTGCAATTTAATAATCACATTTTCTCGGATTTCAAGCTTATTTTCAATTGTAGGTGGAAATGTTACTGGACATTAATTGCAGAGATTTTCATGCTCAATCTTTTCCACTTGGGATTTTCTGTTTAAATTGTATATGAAGGCAGATAATTGAGAATCTAAAATCAAACTTTGCATAGATGGGGCAAAGCTCCTGAAATTTTTACAGATATAGGACTTGTTGCAGTTGATAGAGCTTATCAATGACTATTCCAGGTATAAATTTGATCAAAATCGTTGTAGCCGTTTTCGAGAAAATCGCAAAAAACCCTGTTTTTGACAACATTTTCGCCATTTTAGTTGCCATCTTGGATTGCATTTGATCGAAATTGTCCGTGTCGGATCTTTATAGTGTAAGGACCTTACGTTCCAAATTTCAAGTCATTCCGTCAACTGGGAGATGAGATATCGTGTACACAGAAACACACACACACACACACACACACACACACACACACACACACCACACACACACACACACTTGTTTATCAAGCTTTTTATTAAGAAAGAGTGATAAAGAATGAAATTTAAGACCCTAAAAGTGCAGATGATACGACTGAAATTGATTTCATTTTTGAATCATGAACAAGTGTTAGTCTAGTCACGAAATCAGTACGGTAATTAGATTCCCTAGTAGTCTATGAATATCATATGAAGAGGCAATTTACATAAGTGATGAGCTTCAAATACCAAGTTCAACTTGAATAACAAAAAGTTAGAGTGCACAGAATATACAGAGTGTTTCAGAAGTAGTGTCTAACATTTTAGGATATTGTTCCTGGATGATTTTAACTGTCCAAAACTCAGCGGTTATCCTTATAGCTGCCATTTTGTTTTTTTCACGTAGGAATTCTTATCTCAAGAACGAAATGATGCATTGAACTGAAATTTGGCATGAATATTTATGCTATAAAGACTCAACTTCAAAAAATAAAATAAAAACTTTTCAAAGTGAATTTTCAAAATGGCGGCCATTTAAAATTTTTGATTGCAAATTTCACGAAAACCATTCACTTTACAGAAAATTTACAATAAACAAAAGAGTTAGCAAATTCTATCAAGATTTCAAAGATACCTCATTTAATAAGATTGGTCAGAGAATAACAGAGAAATTTATTACTTTCGTATTGCATGCATGACCACTTTTCACAATTTTTAAACATCAATATTACATTTTTAATTCCAATTGTATTTAAGATGAAGCTTTGAAACTCGGTATGGCTCCATATGACATGCCATAAGCAATTTCTTTATGGCCATCCAGCTGATTTTACGTTTTTCAGATGATCTTTTTTGTTTCATGCTTGCTGTACGAAAATAATTTATTTCTCTGTTATTCTCTGACCAATCTTAATAAAAGAGATATCCTTGAATTCTTGATAAAATTTGCTAACTTTTTTGTTTCTTGTAAATTTTATGTTATAGAACGGTTATCGTGAAATTTTCAATCAAAAATTTAAAATGGCCGCCATTTTGAATATGTACATCGAAAATGTTTTATTTTATTTTTTGGAGTTGAGTCTTTATAGCATAAATATGCATGCCAAATTTCAGATCAATACAACATTTCGTTGAGATAAAAATTCCTAAGTGAAAAAAACAAAATGGCAGCTATGAGGATAACCGCTGAGTTTTGGACAATTAGAATACGACATTTGTAGTCTCCCATCATCCAGGAACAATACCCTAAAATGTTCGATACTACTTCTGAAACATCCTGTATATTTGTTTATTCACAAATAAGTTGTTAATACTTGAGTTTTAACAGAATAGTTAAGGTAGAGTTACAAACATTGGTAAGGTAGAAATTCTAGAATTTCCTTGACCTGAAGCACTAAAAAGGACGAATCGATAAAAAGGAGTTACTGATAGATCACATCATCAATTTATTTCTAGTCACACAACGGTGGTAGATTGACAGCGACATGTCACTTCAGAGTTAGACAGGACGGTAGGGGTAAGATTAGGAGAGGGACTAAAGAGAAAACCATTTTCTAGCCGAAGAAACAAGGGCGTCAGCCACTTCCGTTGAGAGCCTCAACCCCCAACCCCCAACCAAAAGCTTCGTCAGTTGAGTGGGCAGTTCGAGGTTTCGTGCAAACAAATTAGATGCAATGGACGTTTGTTTTCTGTCGGCTCAAAAGTGGAGCACAAGGCACAAGATCGGTCAGCAAAAACCGACATCTGCAATTTGTTGTCCAATCCCCACAGCTCCAAAAATCAATCGAGTTGTTTTAACTTCTAGAGTCGAGGCAATTGGGTTTCAAGTATTGATTATTGGCTCTAAATATGCGAATCTTGAATCTTGAAAATAGTTGAATCTTTCAATGGAATACTGTATTGATTTTAAAAACAGCGATACATAATTTTTATGTTGACTTTCAAGTTTCTGCAGAGTTTTTACTGTGGGTAATAAGATCATGATGAGAGCTAATAGCCCAGTCAATAAAGGTTTTTTCGATCCGAGAATTAAATAAAAGCTGAATCTTTTACCATCGATAGAACCCTCCCAGAGGGTCATTCTCCCAAGAGTCCCAAGAAATCCCCTTGGAGCTTTCCCCCCTCGCCCCCCTCAAAGTTGAAAAATGCAGGTAATCACGGAAAATCAATTATCTCTGTACCCATTGATCGGAAACAGTTCTATAATATGCGATTCGATTCGTTATATTATGGACTACAATATTAGTCATATTCATTTTTTCAATAAAATTAACAGTTTTCTTGATAAAATAATATATATGTAAAAATTTAGGGGGTTCGCGATTTGATTTTTTTGTTTTCTTCGATTAACTTCAAAGCAAGTAGTTTTAAAGGAAAATGAGCCAAATAATTAATGTAGCCACTCTCATTGCAAATCCTTTTATGTATATTGTTATGTATTTGCGATTCGATTTGACGCCGTGGAAGGGGAAACAGTCAACGCGGAACGGCGAGGCTGACTCGCTTAGCCATAGTAAACAGCAAACTGGAAATCAATTATCTCTGTAACCATTAATCGAAAAAAAATCTATTATATGTCATTCGATTCGTTAAATTAAGGACTACAATATTAGTCGTATTCATTTCCTCAATAAATCGAACAGTTTCCTTGATAAAATAATATAATGTAAAAATTTAGGGGTTTTTCGATTTGATTTTTTTGTTTTCTCCGTTTAACTTCGAAGCAAGTAATTTTAAAGAACAATGTGACGAATAATTAATGTAGCCACATTCATTGCGAATCCATTGATGTATATTGTTATGTATTTGCGATTAAAGGAAAATGAGCCAAATAATTAATGTAGCCACTCTCATTGCAAATCCTTTTATGTATATTGTTATGTATTTGCGATTCGATTTGATGCCGTGGAAGGGGAAACAGTCGACGCGGAATGGCGCGGTTCGATTCGATTCGTTATATTATGGACTACAATATTAGTCATATTCATTTTTTCAATAAAATTAACAGTTTTCTTGATAAAATAATATATATGTAAAAATTTAGTGGGTTCGCAATTTGATTTTTTTGTTTTCTTCGATTAACTTCAAAGCAAGTAGTTTTAAAGGAAAATGAGCCAAATAATTAATGTAGCCACTCTCATTGCAAATCCTTTTATGTATATTGTTATGTATTTGCGATTCGATTTGACGCTGTGGAAGGGGAAACAGCCGACGCGGCTGACTCCCTTCACCATAGTAAACAGTATAATACTGCTGTCTACATTGCATCTCATTTACACTATGGCGCTCGAAACAATTAATTTTGTCTATTGTTTTGTCATGCGCTGTATATAGATTTTCACTTTTTAATACTCTAAAAAAATATTACAATTTTCTTGATTTAACCATGCTCATGATAAAAATCAGGATTTCGTTGTTAGCTCACAGAATTTATTATATTAATTTGAAGTGTGCCTTCTACATACCAATCAGAGGTAACACAATTTGATAACTCTAGTTTCAGATATTGATGTTTTTCAACGAAGTTTCATGATATATTATGTGTCCGACTCCTTCAACTTATCCTTATTTTATGAAAAATGAAGATTCAAAATTTCTTTTCATAGCTTTTCTTGTGTTTTATCTTGTTTCATCACTCTTTATAATATATAGATATATCTTAGTTTATTATCTTAGTTTATTAGTTCATCACTCTTAATTTAAACACTTAATAATGGAATGAATATCATCAGATCACGTGAACAAAAAAAAATAAAAGGGTGGGCCTACCTGAGATACTATATGATAACACTGTACTCCTAATAAGTTGTAAATTTTCAAGCTGAAAGTAGATTAATTTGTTGCACATTCGGTTCTAATATTAACAAATGTTACTAAATATTACCGATAATTTATATTATTTATAAAGCTTATGAAATGTAAAACCAAAATTTTAAATTTTCTCTACCTACTGGAGCAAAACATCGATAGAAAATAAAGAAGAGCCCATTATAAGCACAATATACTTGTGTACTAGAATTCACTTGAACTAACTCATCACTTCAACCCTTCAATGATCACAATGAACTAGAATGGTATAAAAACCATGAAATTGATAATCAGGTACATTTTTCGAATAGCTTCACCCAAACTAAATCTGTGAATGCTAAGTCATAAGAAATCATGTTCAATTGATTTAATTTGGATGCTTCAAATAGAAAATTATTTATTCTTTTGGTGCCCTAATCGAGATCAATTTCAATCAAAATTAATTGACATAAAGAAAAGCTTCTGCCAACCTTGTGTAATGAATGACAAGATGCGAGTGGAGGTGAAAAATCGATATGTTAACAAAAATAATAGAAGATGATGAATCATCTTTCAATTAATCTTATACAGTAGGGTACTTTGTGGTTAAATGTGAAACACTTTTATGATTTTCCTACCTTTTATGCATGCTTACTCTTCCTTAATTTGTATGTTTGCATGGCTTTCATCTTTAGAGTCTACTGAATTTTCATATTGGACTGTCTAAATAATGTAGATTCAACTAGTAAGAACGGAAGATAAGCTACTTTACAGAGAGAATCATAGAAAGTTTCAACTCAATAAGCCCAATGTATTAATTTTTTTATGCCTCAGCCGTCATATATATTTGGCTAAACTGAAGGTATATTATCAACCTGGCTTGGAGAATATTAACTACTGTGGAGAAACAGCAAACACTGCACGCTATGATTTTTCAGGAAATTGCCACTGTTAACACTATTGTAGACTAATCTATGATTTATCTCAGTTTTTGACATTCATAACTTATGATAAATTTTAGCATAGAATTATGATCATACACACATATTTTAAATATGTATTATATCATGTAATAGTATGAATATTTTATCGGTTGCAAACAATATCTTTGTCTGTCATAGAATGCATGATTTAGCACATATATAAAAACAAAATGATTTTAGAGAATTTAGAGAATTGAAATGTGAAAAATTAGTTTCATCGCATGTCAAAACAATAGACAAAATTGATTGTTTCGAGCGCCATAGTGTGAATAAGATGCAACTTGGAAAGCAGTAGTCCTACTACTGTATTTTACTGTTTACTATGGTGAAGAGAGTCAGCCACGCCGTACCGCGTCGACTGTTTCCCCTTCCACAGCGTCAACACGAATCGCAAATAAATAACAATATACTTAAATGGATTGGCAATGAATGTGGCTACATTAATTATTTTTCTAATTTTCTTTAGATTATTTGCTTTGAAGTTAATCGGAGAAAACAAAAATCAAATCGAAAAACCCCTAAATTTTTACATATATATTACTTTATCAAGGAAACTGTTTGATTTATTGAGGAAATGAATACGACTAATATTTTAGTCCATAATGTAACGAATCGAATGACATATGATAGATTTTTTTCCGATTAATGGTTACAGAGATAATTGATTTCCAGTTTGCTGTTTACTATGGCTAAGAGAGTCAGCCGCGCCGTTCCGCGTCGACTGTTTCCCCTTCCACAGCGTCAAATCGAATCGCAAATACATAACAATATACATCAATGGATTTGCAATGACAGTGGCTACATTAATTATTTGACTCATTTTCCTTTAAAACTACTTGTTTCGAAGTTAATCGAAGAAAACAAAAAAATCAAATCACAAACCCCCTAATTTTTTACATATATATTACTTTATCAAGGAAACTGTTTGATTTATTGAGGAAATGAATACGACTAATATTTTAGTCCATAATGTAACGAATCGAATGGCATAGAATAGAACTATTTCCGATCAATGGTTACAGAGATAATTGATTTCCCGTGTTTACCTGCATTTTTCAAGTTTTAGGGGGTTGGGGCGGAAAGCTCCAAGGGGATTTCTTGGGACTTTTGGGAGAATGACCCTCTGGGAGGGTTCTATCGATGGTGGGAAATTCAGCTTTTATTTAATTTTCGGATCGAAACTGCTTTTTTGGACCTTCATTGACTGGGCTATAATAGGTGTTGACTAATACTGTATTTGACTAGCTGTCCCTGCCCGAGCGAACATCGTACTGCCAACAACGCCAATAATTTCACTCGTCATAATTATAAAGTTCAATTCAAGTTCAAGTTTCAAGTTTATTCATTCATCTCTTGTACAACATAGATTGTTTGATAATGTGATAAAAGGATGTTTATGATCATCTACTTGTAATGTATTATATTGATGAAGAACTGTTAGAAATATGTTCAACTAATTTACTGCAAAAATACTGTTATAGTCTATAACTATTTACTAGTGTACTAGTAAATTTTAGGAGGATTCATGAATTGCTAATTATAGGTTATAGTGCTATCTTAAACTTGACTTTTTAATTGAAACAGTACCATGTGAAAAAGATTTCTCAGGCTGTGTTTTATTATATTTTTATCAACAAATTGTGCTCAAAAAACAAGTGAAATATCGCAACTAACGGTGCACTTGTGTTTTGTAAAGTGATTTCCAGGTGTTCTACATGTAAAACTCATTGCTTGACCTTGTACACAGCTTCAATATTGATTATAAAAACCGTGCTACAGAAATTTTGTTCAAATATTCTGATGACACAAAAATCGTAGATTATTTACGAATTTCTTCAGATCTTTTGGACATGGGCACTACAACTTCACGATTCTAGCATTACGGAATATAGCATTGATATTTGACCTTAAGGGGAGGGGAGGGTCAATTTATCAATGTAATATGATCATTCCTGCTGCTTGACATTTGGATAAATTGAGAAGTCCTTAACTGCGCAAGAAAATTGAAAGTAATAAAGAAAAGAGTCTAAAACATGTGAAAACCGTCACCTGGCAATTATAATCAAAATTTCACAGATTGATTAACGGAGTTCTTATCAAGATAGCGTGACGGACCTTAAATTAATTAGGCTGCCTATGTTGACGGCATTATCAGATGGCGGAGTGAACCACCACTATCACTACCACCAGCACTTTTCCTCATGATAAATTTCATTTCACCCATTCTTTGCAGCCATTTCGGGGCTTTGCTGGTTTGATCCGGTTGGTCGACAAGAAAAACCAATCCAATCAGGCTCGCCTTCGCCAATTCACCCGATTTCCGTGTCTAAGAGGCCAACTCATTTCAATCGCAGTTCATTAATCGAGCACCTGCACGCGGTCTCAGGATCAGAGGTCACCGCGCTTTGTTGGCAAATTTCTTTCCTTCGTCTGAAATCGGCACATCGATCTGAATGAAAATGTCGAGAGGATCTACACTTCTATTTTGCAGATTGCACCGCCCTTAGCCTGAGTGATCACCCCTCCTTTACCCTTCTATCCCTGTTGACAAACACACCCAATGCTCCCAATAATTACATCTCTTCTGGATTTCTGCGACATATCCAATCCAAAGGAATAAAATTAGGTCAACAAAAGTAAAAGGGATATCCGATTACTAAGGATTTCCTAGAGATTCAGTTATCACTACACAGAAAATTATTCAATTTATTTTAAAAAGTTGCAAGTTCTAATAGAATTATTAGTTTTTACTAAACCAAGTAGTTCTACTATTATTTTGTGCAAATTGGGAGACATCTGGGTATTGTCCTTATACAAGATCTATCCCAATAATGTTTAACAAGAGAACGCATCTGTAACAGTGAAGAACACATACAATGTTGCCCACATACAATGTTTCCCAATCTTGTGAACGGACATAATAGATCGAATTATAGCAATAACAATTATAGTTTTGCTATAAATTTAATATATTATTCAGTTTCTCATTGATTTATTAAAGATGCGGATAGTATGACTCAGATGTAGGCAAATGTATTCATATAATGAGGATTTTATCTCCCCATATTTACATTTGACAAACTAAAGCTTATCTTTTGAAGAGAGGAAAACTAACATAGTTCTAAATAGTGTATACTAAGATTAATAATTTTTTTTTTGTCAATATGACTATTGATTATAAGAATCTATTCTCGTCCTTTCTTCAAATCTACCAGTTATGATCTTAATCCAGATTTCCTTCTCATTTAAAAAGTAGATTAGATAAAAATAAATTGAATACCATCGAATATGAATTAGAGAAATGTTCTTTTTAATTTTGTGAAGCCGGGGTGTAGAGTTGCTTATTTCGTATTAGAAGACCCCAGCTCAACCTCAACAATTTAGGAATTTCTTGATAGTGTAGTAGTACATGAAAATAGGACAATTCAAGTTATCAAGAAGATGAGGTCAAACAATTGACCGTTTCATTTTATGCAATTACAAACCAGTAAAAACTAATTATTCAAACAGATTCCAACAAGTGAGACCATTTTCCTTTCATGAAACAGCTATTAAAAATTAGCTCATTTGAAGATTACTGTACTTACTTGCTGTAACAATGTAAGAAATTTCAAGGTTGACTAATTTCAAAGTACATTTTTAACCAATATTCTGACCAACAAATACGAAAACTTCTAGTCTCGTTGCTTGTTTTTCATTTTTATGATTTCAATTTTGTATGGCAGTTGATTGAATAAATAATACATTTGAGCAATTATTGTTCTTTATTTTATGCCATTGTTCTGACTCAATTCAACATACATGATAAGCATTTATGTAGCCTACACTAGATTCTGAATTAATTCTATTTGAAGGGACAGGGATGAAATAAGACTCGTGTAGTTTCCACAAGTAGGTAAAACTCTGAAAGGGTAGTTTATCCTCACATTCATGACAAATTATGGGTAAAACAATAACGTGATAATTTAAAACCAAATTCAATTAAAACGCTACCTACACAAGAAGCCTTGAATTAAGATGTTCTATTAAGATACGTACATCAAGTTTTCAGTATTTTATTGACGATTTTTAGACTATTTCGAGTGAAATATAAGAAATATTAGTATGATTTACTGAACCATGCTTTCGGGTCGCTCAAAATTCATTGTCAACAATCAAAAAGTGAAACTAGAGAAACTATAATAAAGGAGAACCAGGAGCATACTTTTTCCAGTGAATTAAGATACATGCTTAAATTTTCAAGTGGATGTAAATGTGCAAGTGAATCTGAAAATTACAAGCAAGTATTTTATTTTGCAAGTGAATGCAGAATACAGTGAACGATGTATTCTGATTGATTGGCTTAGGACGAGTTTTAGTTCCATTGTAATTACTGAAGTATAGTAATTATTACACTTTATACAAGTATATCATTTTACAAAAAAAAAAAATACTTATTTTGAAGATGAATATAGAAAATGAATTCATAATATTTTTAATTGGATTGATACCTAGCGTCAATCTCATTCTCTTTTATTCAAAGCTATTCATGATCCACTCATCTTTCATAAATATATCTCTAGATTATAAAGGCGGTTAATGATTTATAGTTGAATAACTAACTTGTATAAGACCACGTTGAACAAATGATTATACAAATAAAATCCTAACAATGAAGTAACTTTTCAAAAAGTACAAGCAGGCTACTATATCAGTTGAGTAAATATTAGATAAATTGAGTAATCAAGTATTGAGTACAGACCTGCTCATTAAAATAGTTACAGTATTCAATTTTTAAACGTAAGTCACGTGTGCAGGTAGGTTTTAAAGTTGTTGAATATTTGAAGAATTTTCAATTTCATATACTCAAACATTATTATGGTTTTGAAACCCGATTCATGAGACTTCTTAGATCAGGATAAAACGATATTTCATGAAAAGGAAATGAGAACTGTTGCTTATTTGTTCTCTGTGAAAAAGTACTGCAAGCGTTATAGGTATGAATGCAAGACTGTGATATATCGTAAGAGAAATGAGAAATCATCTATGTACGGTGTAGAAATCGAATGTTAGTGTTGACGTAAGTGTACTCAGCTGTGGACTACCTACTACTACTTCAACAGATCACAGCTCTCCACGTTACACAAATACTCTTTATCTTATCTCTGTCATTCAATAGAGCTGAATAGTGAGAGAGGAAGGACAGTGAAAGTGCGAGAAAACACCAAGATAGAGCAACTGGATTAACAAAAAATATAATATATAAATTTACTCTCATCTCTAATGTTGTCACATAACGAATGTAATGACACATACTACTCGAACAGAGGATGTTACTGTTCTTTATTAATGTTGTTATAAAAATATATTTGACGACATGGATCAAAGTAGTAAAAGATAACTTGAATGAAGTTTATTTTCAACGAAAAGTGAGCATTACCAACGACAGATGTATTATACTGTACATCTTTATTGATTGCATCAGTTTCAAATATTTGTTATTTGGAATTCAAAACATGATTATCTTCCTAATTTTAACCTTTTCCCTCATTCATGTGCAATAGGGAAAAATACTCCAAGAACTTAAAGTATAGAAGAGTTTTTTATATTTGTATCTGTTGACTACTGTTTTGATTTTGAACACTAGTACAAGTTAAATTGTTTAAAATGTTACATAAATTCAAAGATGATAGATAGGCCTTTAAAAATAAAACTTATAAGTAATAAAATAGTACTTGTATAATATATTTATAGTATTCCGTTTCTCTATGATCAAATGAACAGTTCAACATCTTTTTAAAATCAGATACCTACTGAAAGAATCTGAATCTCAAGAAAGTAGCCTGTGTCCCCAAAAAATGTTGATATGTTTAGTACAAAATTTTGCAATAGAATTATGTACACTCTACTACGTCTACTTATAAACCATCATTGATCCTCTCCACAAATAAATTATTGTATACGCCACTGGAATTAGCAATCTTATCAAGCCCATTTCAGTGAGGTAGCCAGGAATTGATTCCGTGGGGGATTGATATCGAATCGTTGAACGGGGGGCCCAAAGAGGGGGTGCGGTGGCATTCCCCTGAATCTTCTACAAACTTATACCTGCTCTTTAACAAACGAAAGCTTCAATTTTTCAAATTCTAAAAAATAAACTGCAAATCTCCTATTTAGGATTGGTAAAGAAGAGCAAAAATGACAGAAGTTTATTTTAGAAGCTCAATAACGAGAAAGACTAGGGTTAGGCCTATGTTAATAACCATAATTCTTGGATTTCGTTACCCCGTCACCATCATCAATATGAAAAGATTCTCTTAGGTTGACACTATCCCTTACTAGCCTAATGAGTAACACGTTTGCGTGTATTTTAAATACACTTGAAAAATTTGTGAAAGTAATCATTCTACTTGATACTGTTGTAGCATTTATACTGTACCAAAAATGTTTGTTGGTTTTCCAGATGGGACATTTCATGCTGCATTAGAACTTTGGGTTAAAATCTCAATATGGTTCCATAGAAAAATATTATATTTTATTAGAATTGTTAAATTCAACACCCTGTCAACCTCAACTTCTCCAACTTCCAACTTCTCAACCAAATCCTTGGATACCATTATGTCACTCTTGTTGTTGACATCAAGCATGTATCGCTCTCCTTCCTAATGGAAATGTTGAATGTTTTTTGCAGCAGCTTTAATTATGCGTTGGATTTCTCATTAATATTGGTCTATTTGTAATAATTGGAACTGATCACAATATTGATTTGCTTGGCACGTCGGCGGCATCCTCAGGATTTTTGAATTTGTTAAAAAGTATGAATTTGTATAGTGCAGTAATGCAACCTACAAGAGGTAATGCTTCCATTGATAATTTTATCACAAATTTGGACCATTGGAGCTATGTTGCTGAGGTTAGTGTTGATCAGATAGCAGATCATAAACACATTCTCATGGAAGCCACTTTTAGAGCAGATATTGTTGGAAGTTGTATTGGTTGTTCCAGTGGGAAAGTTTCTTACAGAGTGTTCAATGATGGTATTGTCAGACTTTTCTGTAATTATTTGGGAGTGTGGGTTGACTCTTGGTTGAAATCTGTTGATATGCAGGCTGTTAGTGGTTTTCAATGTTTTTTTTCATGCTCTCATGTATGGTTTCAAGTTTTTCTTTCCACTAAGAATGAGGTCGCTATGTTCTAAAAGGTTCACAACTATGAAGGGAAATTCTGTACCACAAGTAAAAGACTGATTCACTCCTGAACTAACCCGAATGAGAGATATGGTATCCATGACAAATGATTTAGTTAGATCTGACCTCACCTGGTTGAACTGCCAACTGGGCTCAAGAAGGATTACCGTTATATATTGCGGGAGGCTGAAAAAACTCCAATGCAAAACTCATGTAGGGCTGCCTGAAGTCTTATCAATTCACCTAAGCCTAAATCAGAAGAAGGTGATCTGAGTTTCGCAACTGCCAGTGAATTTAATCAGTTCTATGTCATATCTGTGGAGAGTATTGTGAATAATATTCCAAATAACATTGCAACCGATCATCCCACTGCTCTTCAGGGTTTTCCAGTTGTAGAAGGATACTTTAAATGGATTCATGTGACACCTGCTGATGTTGTAAGCATAGTAAATGATTTTAGTGTATCATAGGCAAAAGATATTTATGGAATGAGTGTGGCTTTTCTGAGGCAGATTATTTGTTTCTTGAGTCCAATACTTGCATGCCTTATCAATAAGTGTTTAGATGAGAGTGTTTTCCCTGATGAGCTCAAGATATCAGTTCCAATTCACAAAAAGGGTGCTCTAGACAGTTTAAGCAACTATAGATTCATATCTTTGATCCCGGTGATTGCAAAAATTTTTGTTTGTTCAGCTGTACAACTACTTTGAGAGTAATGGTCTACTGGTTCCTGTTCAGTTTGGCTTCAGGAAAGGAAGATCGATTGTCTCTGCTGTGCAGACTCTCATTCAATCAGTCCTGAAGGCATTCGAGAATGGAAAATCTTCATCGCTTTTTCTATGTGATTTATCACATGCCCTCGACTGTGTCTCGCACAATATTCTATTGGGATAGCTGGAGAAGTATGGTCTTGGAGTCGGTGCTGTCAGACTGATGAAATCATACCTGAGTGATAGGTTGCAGGTTGTGGACTGGAATGGTGGACTATCAAGTCCTGCACCCTTGAAACATGGAGTCCCACAGGGATCAGTTTTGGGACCTTTGCTCTTTCTCATCTCAATAAATGATATATATTATTCATAAGATGGTGGTGTTCTGTTATACGCAGATGACACATCACTAATTGCGGATCATAAGAGCATAGATTCTGCCAGACTTGCTGTGAGGTAGCTGTATCATAGTGCGTCTCAATGGTTTAATCTAAATAAGCTGGCTCTTAACAGTGACATGACTCAGGAGCTATCATTCAGCCTCAATTCTGGGATTGCCACGGGTGCTGTGAAGCTCTTGGGGTTTTCCCTGGATAGTAGGTTGACCTGGGAGACTCACATCAGCCAGCTCTGCAAAAGGCTAGGTAGGGTAATTTTTCTGCTTAGAAGGCTTGTATCATGTGTGGCTGACGGTTTTGTGCACCAAGCTTACTTTGTTTTTTTCCAGAGCCATATTGCATATGGTACAAGGCTGTGGGGGCACGCTGCGAGTGTGAATAGGGTGCTATTAATGCAGAAAAGAGCCATTAGAATTGTGATGAGGGCTGAATGGATTGATCAATGCAAACCATTGTTTGTACATTTACGAGTGATGACAGTCTACAGCCTGTACATATACGAGTGCTTGGTTTCGGTTAGAGAGAATATTTATTTGTACACCAGGGCCAATCTGGTTCACAGTCATGCTACACGGGGAAATGGAAACCTGGTCCTGTCCAGGGTGAGATTGGAAAGATCCAGAAAAAGTTTTCCCATATCTGGCATCAGATTTTTCAATAGGCTACCTGATGACATAAGAGAGTTGCCACTGGTGAGCTTTAAGAAGCGGGTCAAATCATAGCTGGTCGCCAACCCGTTCTATTTCATTCATGATTTTGATGAGTCTGACCCAAGCACTATATAACGAAGTAAATTGACTGTAAAGCACTAAGTGAATTGACTCTGATAATAGTTTGTATGGTTTTAGTTTATCCACGATTTATTGTAAAAGTAGGCACAGATTGAAATTAGAATAGGCTGTATGAACTGTAATAGAATTGAAGTTTAGTAATATTGTTTATTGATATTTCTGTATTATTATTTTTTTTGGAGAACAATAGCTTTGAAGCCTGCTCTTGCACTGCATGTTGTGCATTATCTTCATTTATGTATTGTTATTGTAATTCTGTTAGAAATTTTATTGTAATGACATGGCCTAGTGTAGCCTACTGTATGTATTTTCTGGCTGTAATAAAATCATTGAAACATTATTGACAAAATTTTGTAACATTTTCCTGCCTCCAAAACTGCTTTATCTCATCGTTCAAAGGCAGTAGAAGTTGATAAATTTTTCTTCACTGTAGGCCTACTGTAGAGTATTAAAATACTTATTGGTTTATCTTCATCGCATTAAAATTAATTCAATTAGCACAGCTCCAACGGTGAACGACATACATATCATCAAATGGGTTTCCCTTCATGAGATCATGGAATAATATGTTGCTTAATACGAAATGTAGCGCTTATTACAATAAGTTTTAAGACCCCAACAACTAATCAAATTCATGATTAGGTACCTGAGAAAATCTCATACTACTCTTTTAACGACATGTAATACTAGCAGAGAATAAGAATGTACTATTATGGAGAAAAAACGAATAAGCTATGCTATCTTTTCTCTACGGAATTATTTATTAAAATCCAATGTTTATACCTTATGCTAACTGACTATTGAGTACCACAGACAGGCATCTGTATGGAGGAAGTAGAGCCTACCGAGTAGTGTGAGCTTGAGTGATTTCAGGCTACATTTGGCAGAAGCTCTTATAACTGTATCTTAATATTGCTCAATGAGTTATACTTTCATAGTTAGCTAAGAAACTCTTTTTTAATTAGACTGAACTATCATAATGTCAACAATAAAAGTTAAATGTTATAGGCCTACTGTAGCCTATTTATATTGAATTTCCACTATCCTAACCTTTTAGAATATTATGAAAGAACAATCTAAGTTTCAAACTAATAAAATTTAAACTTAGCTTAAAATAAAAATAAATTAATAGAATCGGACAAACAAGCAGATTGGCAATAAATCAATCTAGTCTCAAGTCAAAGTAGCCTACGTACGGTATTTGTAAAATCTACGTACCAGGGTAGGTATTATTTTGCTAAAAGTCAATAATATTGAATCGGAAAAAGTAATTTTACTTGCTGATATAATGTAATCAAAGATTTATTAAGAAGTAGATTAGTAATGAGCCATTATATTCAAATTTAACCGTTTTATCATCCAATACTTTACTACAAGTAAGATAACCTTAGCATAAAAGTTATACCGTATCTTAATTTGAGGCAAGTATCGTATATTTTAACAAAATCTGTTATCTAATTACTTTGGAAATTAATCTTATAACACATTTATTAATAAAAGAGTTTTATTGAAATGTTAAATTGGGTAAGTTAGAAGTTAATTGAAAACTCACCTTTAGGTTAAAATTTTACACAACACATTCAAACGACATAGACCTTCTATTAAAGTTAAAAACTATTAATTTTGAAAAATAGAATTTAAACCACATTTAAAATTGCACAAAAATTTCTTTAAAATAAAACAAAAGATTATAGTATTATACGATACACTTTGAAAACTGAGAACTTCATGTCACCATGACAACACTGACTACAGTACAGACAGACTGACTGACCTACTAAAAAAATTGTAACATTTGGCGAATGACATGTTGGCCACAGTGACTTGATCATATGTGAGAGAACAGTCAACAAAGGGTTATGGAGGGAAAAGTTTTGAAGTCACCGCAGTTCTGTTTAGGGGAGTAAGGAGGAAAATAACAATATTATTATTTTAGTCCAGTCAAATGGTAGTTTTTCTGGAAACAGCCCCGAAAGAATTTTTCTCCACGGTTTTATATTTATTTTCGGGTTCGAATCTTAAATTTGCTGACACGCCAGAGGGCGGCTTTATCCCTAAGACCCCCAAAATTTCGGACTTTCAATTTTTCAATTTAATCTCAAAAACTTTGAGTTTTTGAGGAAAAATTATTCTCTACAAAATTAAAGATACCACGGTAATAAGTTACAAAAAATCGAGTGGTCGCGCAGGACTCTACCATTTTTGTTTCGGAGATACGGTACGAATTTTCAAAAAACGGGGTATTTTTAAGGGGTTTTCAAAATTATGCAAACCCACTACTTCTACCCTATATAACTTGGATATTTTTTCTAGTAATGATAAAAAACCACACATAACGTGGAAGAACAATTAATTCCGATCAGGATTTCTTAGAAATTTTCGAATTTAGTAGTGGTGGGAGGGGGAATACACCCAAAAATAGAAAATCATGTTCTTCAGCCATAATACAAATGTTTTATTGTAATACCTTTTCAAGGCCTTCCTAACAAAAAATACATATTAAGACTGAAATCATCTTACGAGGGTTATGCTCTATTATCATCTAAGAAGGAACTTGTTCCATATGAGAGGGTGTACCCCCCCTTGGAGTAAATTACCCTACACATAAAACAGTAGGGGGTTAATTTCCTTCCATATAGGCCTACCTTATTTGTAAATGTAACTCTCATTTTGTATGTAACATTCTCAGAAATAAATTGATTTGATTTGAGTAATTTTTAGGAGAATGTATTGTCAAATGTACTCTTTCTGCAAATATAATTTGAATAGTGGTATTTTTCAATTTAAGCAGATTATTAGGCTATGGCAATTTTGGTGAATGAATACTATATCATATGGTTTTCCTATATCATGTGCTCATGTCATAAATAAACGAATGGAGGTAGTGCACTGCATTTGACACTTGCTACAAAAACACCAATATAACATTCTTACACCAATAGCATATCAAAATATCAAGTACATTAACTTATCAGTTTATTGAAGATTTTTCAGAGATTAAAGGAAGACTTGACAAATTATTCAGTAATAAATGAAAACCCAGTGAGTAACTGAAGGTTTGAGTTATGAAACTGTTTAAAAGGTAATAAGATATATTAAAGAACTAAAAATATCTGTACATCAATATATAAATTTAATTTTGATTATGCTTTACATTTATTTCAAGCATGCTTAGCTAGCTTTTTTCCCATATTATTGAGAAACTGGAAAAAATTATTCACCTCATGAAAGAGAGTTAATCTTATTGCATCCATTAATTGCAGAAGAATGACTGAATAATTTAATTTTTTTTGAATTTAGCTTAGTTGATATTCATCCTTGAATGGAAAATGAAAAGAATTTGGATTTCTGTGTGATTCATCGTATATTGCATATTTCCTGGACCATTTATTGATAATCAACAACTATGAACGCATTAAATTCATCTTTGAAACACTGATTTAACATATATATATGTATTTATTTTTTTCAATTCAAAACTTTACTGATAGATTTCGGAATACTAAATGCGGCATGACTGAGCACATAGGAAGTCTGTATTGATGGAGATGTAAATGAAAATATTGATTGTCTGATAAATTTTATGATTCACCAAATAAAGTCAAGTATGACATGTGATCAATTGACTTTTTGGTGGTGCGAAGTTTGCCGGGCCAGCTAGCTTAAAATAAACCATGGTCCTGTACCAAAAAAAATGTAGAATTTGACGATATAGGCTATGTGTGCTTTTTCTCATTCTAGTGTTTTTATAAATTATTTTAAACATTTATCTTCAGTATCATAAAGTATTCATTTGTTTATCTTTACTTAGTCACAACAAACATTCGTAAATTATTAAAAAGTCTTAGCTGGACTAAAACAATCCCGGTTGTCCGGTAGTCTACACACTCTTGTCAATTTACCCATTATTTTAATAGCGACATCATTGTGCATATTCATTATAGTCTGGTAGAAATACAAATTTCGGGATCAATTATTAGGTTTATGGTGTAATTTTTATAATTCTATTTTGTATTATAAACACATTTTTCATTACATATACCTAATCCTATCTCTAGTCCTAAGACTCATCAGATTAAAATTTCTGGTCTGTGCAAACCCTTCCCTGCTATAGTCGCCCTGTCAATCGACCGGAGACATATGTCACCCCACATTATATCTCCAATGTTCAAACTCTTTTTTAACTCTACCTACAATAAAAAATGAATTTCTTAGTTTATTTATTTATTGTATACTACTCTGCATGGCAGTGAGGATAATGGTTTGTTTCAGGTCGTTCTGTGTTTCTAAATCACTTGCAACAATAGCGCAATGTATAAAATCAGATGCCAAAAAGACATCAGCATCTTGCACATTGGATGCGAACATTCCGAAGCCAGAAGTGATAATTGTCGGCGCGGGCATGGCTGGCCTGTCTGCAGCCGCTTCACTCGTTGAAGCTGGCATAAGGAACGTCACCGTCCTAGAAGCTACTGAAAGGTATGTCTTTCTACAAAAGCTACATAGAAAAGAAACTATTCCTGCACAAATTAAAGAGCGCAGAATGTAATGCTTTCCAAGGCTAGTACAAAAAGTAGCTTCATATAAGGCTTGGCTTGACCATATTAGGCGTTTTATCAAGCTTTATTACAGGCGCCTGTAGCCCTTATCTACACAGAACGGACGTGGTGCGGACTTTTGTCCCTTCCACTTTTCTCCTATGTATAAGAAAGGTCCACTGTTCACAGAAGAGACATGGCATTTGGCAAATCGTAAACCATTACTTGAAATTTTAGATACTAGGCCTACCGTAAGGTACTATCCACTTATAATTAATGATGATAACACTATATATCGATGTTCTATTTTTATACTACAATAAAATATTTATTTATATAGAAAATGTAATGTGTTTAATAAATGCACAAAGTATCTTTCCTGCACTCAAAAAATTTTTGTTGCCTCTTAATGAGAAAATACCAATTAATACTTCATACTTATTTCTGCATAAAATAATGAATGATGATAGATGATTGTGTATTAAAAGCTGGGGGACTCTATTACGATGATAAATTAAAATCATGAGAAAAAGATTAGGTTCAAAAGCAAACGTTTTTCTAAAGTTCTCTACCGTTATTTTTTTCGTTTTCTTTTGTATCGTTATTTTAGAAGTGCTTCCAAAAATGATTGATAAATAAAGTTCCACTTCCGTTCCTACAAAGGACTTCAATGGAAGTTTCACTTCGGTTCAGCAAAGGACACAGGACAGTTTGTTCTTGAATGTTTGCACATATCCCATGATCACGTTCAAAACTGAAGATTTTTGTGAACGTTCCCATCAGAACTGATCTGATACGGTTTGAACAGGTTGAGCTGAGAAAGTTTAGCTAGAAAATATGATTGGAATTTACAGAACACCAGAGCTTGGTTATATGATTGGGCCGATACATATTCTATTGCAAACTTGCTTCTTCATATATGAGTAGAGGTGTAGTGCCACATCATATATAAAATGCCTTTATATGGTAAAGTAATTTATTAGGGTTATTATGATGTAATGAGCCAATAAAGTGTTTGCTCTTCAAGCTCTTCCGACCTTAAAATATTCAACTTGGAAGTTATGATGTATAAACATGAAATGGAACAAATAATATGGAATGATTGTATATTATAGGCCTACTGTTCGACTGTTCCTGAATATTTTCTGTTTTATATGAGTTGAAACTTGAAAAAGAAGATATTATTATTATGAATCACGCGTTATAATGTTATTACCGAATTTCTTAATGTAAACTGTGTTAATATAATATTCCCTCCTCTATTCTCCACTCTATCAAGCCATAAATGAATACATACTACCGTACAAGTATTTTTTTCAATTCGATATAATTGTTTTGCAGACTTGGTGGGAGAATACATTCATGCTGGCTTGGATCAAGTGTAGCAGAGATCGGCGCACAGTGGATATGCGGCAGCTCAATCAAGAATCCAGTGTTCACTCTGGCTTGTCAAGAGGGCGTTTTGGATCCTAACTGTATGATTAAACATGATTTCACAAAAGGCAGTTTCCTGATGAGTAATGGTCAACATGTTGATGAGCGAGTGGCTTATCAAGCGTCTCTCACATTCAATGACATCAAACAGCAAGCTGCTTCCCTATTCACACTGGGCGAGTCTGCTATTAGTCAAGAGAATCTCATGGATTTTTTTGCAATGCGCATTAAACAGGAGTTGAGGAATTTTCCAAGTCATCAATCTGAAGCTGCAGCATCTATCTTGTACAGTCTGACCAATCATGTCGCAAACAGATGGGGCGCTGATCTGTGCTGCATGAGCTCGAAAATGTTCGGCTATTACAACAAAATAGAAGGAGAAACTATTGCTATACCAACTGGATTCATTAGTGTAATAGTGCCACTTGTTAAAACTATTCCAGTTGAAAGCATAAAATATTCAAAAGTGGTTGAGACTATACAATATGGAGATGCAGCGAAAGACAGTAGAGTTGTGGTCAAGTGCTGCGATGGCAGTGTATTTTGTGCTGACTATGTGATTTGCACTTTACCATTGGGTGTTTTGAAAGCGCAATCAGAAGGTATGTTTCAGCCAGAACTTCCTTGTGAGAAAATTGAAGCTATCAATAAATTAGGATTCGGACATGTGTGTAAAATATTTTTTGAGTATTCACCTCCGTTTTGGTTAGCAGGACAAGGTCCGATGAAGTTAGCATGGTCATTAAATGAGTTGAGTGATAAAGACAATTGGTTGAGCGGAGTGTGCTGCTTGGAGGAGCTAGCTGGATCGAATAATATTCTAATGGCGACTGTTGCAGGACCACATGCTGAAAATGTAGAAACCCTGAATGAGCAAACAGTAGCTGAGGATCTCACTTTTAAACTCAGATGTATTGCAAAAGACAATACGATTCCTTATCCAAGCAGTGTATTGGTGTCAAAATGGTCCAAAAGCCCGTTCTTCATGGGTTCTAATACGTATATGGCTGTTGAATCGACCGTTGGTCATCAATTGGATTTGCAGAAACCAATTAGTGCACCTCTTGAACCATGTGGCGAAGAGTATCCAGTCATATATTTTGCCGGGGAAACCACTGGCAAAAACTTCTTTTCAACTGTCCATGGAGCCAGAATATCAGGTTTGGACGTGGCTAACGATATTATACAGCTAACAAGGCAGCTGAGAGGTCCTCCACAGATCAAAGATCAAAAGTCTAAAATCTCCAATTGTAGAAAAGAATGTTGATCATATTGACAGAATTTCATATAACCGAAATACAAATCATTTGTCATTGTTATCAGCTCTCGTATAATTATCTTGTCTCAGAATAAATGACATTAAATAAAACATTATCGGTCGAATTAATTGCCACATCAATTAACTACCATTATTATTCGACAGCTATATGATAATATTGAGTAATTACACTGCAACCTCTATTGTACTTGAGTTTAAAGAAAAAATAGTATTGATTGTTGAAATTTCTTTTTGAGTAAATTTAGTGTAGTTTCACAAATATTCAGTCCTGAGAGTACCTGATACAATTATTGAGGAAATTTATAATTCATTGAATCTATACTGCGCATTTATAATATTGATTGATTGATTTTCCAACAACTAAGAATTAATTCGCTTTTTATCGCTGATGAAAACCTGAACATTTTCAAAAAAATCTGGTGTGGCACACTCACACAACTTTCCTTGCCGTTATGAAAATTGATCACCTTACGCTAGTGTTCCCGCGCATCTCAAGTCTACTATTCAAAGATTCGAGCCAGCTGGTGACAGGGCTATAACGCTGGAGACACATGAGGTCTGCTATATCTCCATAGTGAATGATTTAATAGAATCAACAGTTGCCAACAGCAGTTTGCAATTATTGAAATAATGACATTTTCTCTAATTTCGAGCTTATTTTTAATTTTAGGTGAAAATGTTACTAAACATTAATTGTGGAGATTCTCATGCTTGATCTTTTCCACTCAAAATTTTTTTGTTAAAATTGTATCTGAAGCCTGATAATTAGGAATCTAAAATCAAACTTTGCATAGATGGGGCTGAGCTCCTAAAATTTTTACAGATATGGGACTTGTGGCAGTTGATAGAGCTTAACAATGACTATTTTATAGGTATGAATTTTATCAAAATCGTTGGAGCCATTTTCAATAAAATTGTGAAAACCCCTGTTTTTGACAACATTTTCGCCATTTTAGCCGCCATCTTAAATTGCATTTGATCGAAATTGTTCGTGTCGGATCCTTATAGGGGAAGGACCTTAAGTTCCAAATTTCAAGTCATTCCGTTCATTGAGAGATGAGATATCATGTACACAGACGCACATACACTCATACACACACACACCACTTTTTTGGACTCAGGAAACCTCGAAACGTATAGAAATTTACAAATTGGGGTACCTTAATTTTTTCGGAAAGCAATACTTTCCTTACCTATGGTAATAGGTATTTAAGGTATTTAATCATTCAGAATTACACAACTTACAGAAAAGTACCACAGGCTTATAAGCCCAAAACGGTTCCAATTCTAATTTATACAACAGTCCAAATATAGCTAGGTAATGACGTGTTTTAACATTCTTCAACTACACATTCAATTTACAAGAATTCAAAACACACAAAAATCATTTTTAAATTGAAAAAATACTTCTAAATTAATTTAAATCAATCAAAATTAATTAGAAAATTCCAAACTTTGAAAAAAATAGGGCAAGGAAAGTAAAAAGTCCAGTCAAAGAAAGGTTTTTATAGAAGGTAAAGAACAAAAACACAGTTTTTGCTCATCTGCAGTTCTGTTTAGGGTAGTAGGTAGTAAGGAGGTGAACATATCAAAAGTCTCCATCCCTAACCCCTGTGCCAAGGGTTTAATGTGGGGGTGGAATTTTGTAACAATTGATCATTATTATTTTTGACACTATTTTTTCACATTGCAGCTCAATAAGGACTTGTGAGGATATAGACATAGCGAAAGTGTGATTCTGAATTTCGGGAATCCTTCCAAGGATAGATATCGGTTTTTTTTCATTGCTATTAATCAATTGAATAATTGAAACAAATTTATCCAATTTGTGATTCAAAGTACAAGCAACAATGAAAGCCCAACTGAACAGAGCTTTCTCCAAGTGGATCCTTAGTATATAATTGGTAGCAGGCGCAACTCATGAAAGAAGGGTTGCGGGTTCGAGACAAATCAATAACCTGATCATTTCTTGATGACAATTTTCAACTCGTCTGATGAAGATTCTCCAAGTAGTTTTGACAAAATAATAAATAATTTTTGTTTACTACAGTATGTCCAAGGTCTACAACCGTAATTAAATGTATTAATTAATTCTTACAACACTTGTGTTTCGTCTTCTTAGCTTTTCCTACAGTTACCTTGAAAAGTGATGATTCCTGCACTGATTACAGAACTCAAAGATTCACTTTTCCGCTCTAGTGCGGGAAAAATTTTTTCTGCACTCCAGATTTGCAACATGGCAACAAAAAATAGTTGGTGGGTTATATGGAGGATTAGTGCACGAAAACAAAAATTAAGTTGGTAACAATGATTGTGGTTAGATTTAGATAAGAATCATTTCAATGGCTACCCTACATTTATGATAAAATCCCAATCTAGAAATCCAAAACAAGAATAATGTTCATCTAAATCATAATTAAATAATCATCATTTACGAATTCTCATCATTTAATAATAAATAATAGTTCTTTTCTATTGATAATTATTATTTCAACTGCAAGAAATGAAAAAAGTAGCAAATATACATTATAAAATTCGAATTTTGAGGTTAAATGATTACCGTTCGATATTCATATAAATAAAAATAATAAAAAACATAACAATACTACAATAAATATTCTCTGTTGTCTATGTTATTTTTATAAATATTTTTCAGTTTACTTTGAGCATTTTTCTTGGTATTTTGAGCAAAAGTCTAAATTTATGAATCGTGTTTCAGTAATTTTTAGCTGGATGAAACAAACTTAGGTAAGATTCTTCCCGCTAGGTCGCACGCTTGTTGGTTCAGCCATCTTGCAGCTCGGTTCAGCCAACAAGCTGTTGGTGTGCAATTTGAATGTGAATTTTTTGTTCCATCTGTATTTTCTCTGATTCTTGAATGAATAAAAATGAGAACTTTGGCTGAGAATTTTCAACTTCAATTGGTTTATTAATTTTTAAATGAATTAAGGTTGTTATTAATAACAGCATCACACACACACACACACACACACACACACACACACACACACACACACACACACACACACACACACACACACACACACACACACACACACACACACACACACACACACACACACACACACACACACACACACATTTGATGGATTCCCCATAATTACCCACTTTTCATATTCAGTGATAACTGGAGGAAAAATTTAATGTGAAATACGTGCGCAAAGTTCCTCTGCTGCACTCAAGAAGCCATTCCGCCCTCGCCTACGGCTCGGGCATAAACGTTTCTTTCGGTGCAGCAAACTTTGTGCACTTTGTGCGGTGTCACTTTGTGCACTAGTTGCACAAATAACTATTCTGAGGTCATTGTATGAGATTATATTACCGGTATATATAAATAGGCTTAGTATATTATTTCATAAGAATGAACAGTGACAGGCTAACAATAATAGTACTAACTACGATTTCAATGTCCCCATCTATGTTCAAACAAGTTTGTGTCTTATAAATGTGCAAATAATCAGGTTCCGCAAATAGAATAAACACACTGCCCCATATAGTACCATAATTTTACATCATATTACCATATATATTATGCTTATTTTTGTTGTGGACCTGTTATGAGTACTGTAGCCTATCTACTAAATTGCACAGAATTGTTTGATCAAGAATGATAGATTTTACTTTTATATTGGACCCAGAGCACAAGATGCTAATCTAAAACTATGGTTGCAAGCCAGTTGCGTGTGGTTTTAAAACCTTGGCATTGCATTGAAGATTGAATGAGGTGTAGTAGTTTTAGTGCCATCTGCACAGTACATTGAAGATTGAAGTACCTAGATGTAGGTAGTAGTTCTAGGGTCATTTACATTATTAGTGTTGGGACATAGTACATTATAGCAAGGCACCTAATAATAAAACACCTATATTTTCTGTGCTTTAAGCGAGTAGCTGAAATAATTCTTCTTTCAATTATCTCCAAAACTATTTAAAAATAAAATTATATTATTATTAGAGTTATCCAATGTTGTAATGTTCTATTGAATAAATAATCGCTGTATATTATACTCATAAAATCTAATTCTCTTTAATTCATCCTAGTAAAGCATATGAGTTTCCATTTTTTGTTAATTATCCATCAAATATTTATAACTTTGTTGAAGTTCTGACACTGTGTTACTAGTAAATATTTGAGAAAACACTTACTTTTTTTGGAGTCTTGAGGAATGCATTTCACTCCTGAAGAGGAGCTTCATCAGCCTGACACCAGGGGCGCTTGCTCTTATGAAGCTACTCTTCAGGAGTGAAATGCATTCCTCAAGACTCCAAAAAAAGTAAGTGTTTTCTCGAATATTTACTAGTAACACAGTGTCAGAACTTCAACAAAGTTATTATATAGTGTTTCGTCATGGAAAGCAACTTCAAATATTTATATTAGTTTTAGGAACAATAGGTTCTCTTCCCAGGACCCTTTACATAATTTAGTGAAGGCTATCAAAAACCTATTACACAATTTGGTTGAGGCACTTTAGTTTTTCCATTTTTATATTACAATATTATGTGCTATATATAAATGTAATTATAATTTGATATGTGCTGATTTCAATGTTATGTTAATGATACTTTTAAGAGGGATCTTTGCAATTTAAATTTAAATGCGGTCTAAAACTGGTAGAAATATGTAGCCTACTGCAGAGAAGAAGCTTCAAGTGGAATTGTGATGACATTTCGGAATTTTTAAAGCCATGAGCTAGGTCCTATTATAAAATTAATAAAAAAGTGTACTGTAGGTACTGGATATTTTTATTTGATTTGATTTTTTTTTGCTTCAATAGAAATCAGTTGAATTACAAAACACTCAGCTTCTCAATCACTGTTATCACAATTAGGCCTACGTATTGAGCTCTGCGCCACATGCTATACTCTGTCCAAACAGGCATGAGCTCTGAAGGATTAGGCTGACCCTCCTACTACTCACACACACAAGCGCAGTCTCCTTTTGTGTGTGTGAGTAAAGGGACGGGTTGCCTACCTGTATACTATGTAGTATACAAATGTCTATCAATGGCGCAGGTAGGCCGGGCGTGTGTGCTTGCATGTGAGGAAGCGAGGGTCGGCTTAATCTTTCAGGGCTCATGGCAGTCTGGACAGACTCTACATTCCCTGTCTGAACGCGACTTCAGACAGGAACGTGTTAGCTGTGCATTCCCTGTCTCTAAACACGCCTCATTATTTGCTTTTTGAATGCCGAGGAATGTGTGGGACGCGTACTGATGGACGAACACTTCTTCGTCGAGGCGTTCGTTTGAGGCAATACGGTCACCGTATGAGTTTTGAGGATGCGATAATGCAAAGTTTCCCGCTTAATTTTTGTTTTGTTTTTGTTGTCGTTTCAGTTTCTTCAACTTAACCATAAACTCAGAACGTAGAACTTTTGTGATGTGTGTTTTAAATTTGTTTTCATAATTTATTTATGGTATGTTAAATGTAGATCAGATAAATGTCAATTTTTAAAAAGTGATATTGTTTGAATTTTAGCTGTAATAATATTGATTCAACAGTGTCGTAAACATCTAACCTACAAATTTCTTTTAATTTGGTGAGTTATGAAAATAAAATATATAGCCCACTCTTTGTGTACATAAACTAGTTTGCCGTTTAATACTAAAAAGAGTTTTAGAAGAACAACTATTTAATATTTTTTTTATAGACTATTCAATATTATTTACATGTTATGTTTGAAGAGGCGGATTCAAGGATCCAACGGTTCAAAAACCCAACCGGAGCTTATTGTGTGTCCCTTTAAGTAAGTTAGTTGGGCGAACCAATACATGTGTCCTTTACAAGATCCAAGTGTTTTTTCTCCTATTCCAGCATCTCATTCATCACCTGGCTGCTTGCAGCCAAAAAGAGTACTTCTCCTTGCCTCTAGTCTCTCGCAATCCAGTGTGATATGCTTGGAAGTCTCTTCAGACTGATTGGTCTCGTGATCTACCTGAGTTCTACTCTTGGCCTTCTTTGTAGGTCCTTCCGCCGAGGAAGGGCTCGCCAAATTGCTTCTTGGGCGCCTGGCCACTCTTGACTCAGCCCACATTTGTGCCTATCTCTGGTCTATTACCCATCTCTGGTCTTTTGGTTTTTTCTTTTAGCCCCTTCGAAACTTTGTAGAGTCAAAAGCCTCACCTCCCACAGAAGTTTTGCCTGAATGGTCGCCCTTCCTTGAGCAGTGGTAAGGTTTGGTCTCTCCATCCGCAAACTCGTGACCTACGTGAGCTCCTGGCCTTTTTTTTGTATATCCTTCCGCTGAGAGAGGGGTCGCCCAATTGCCTCTTGGGCACCTGGCCACCCTCAATACAGCCTCTTGACCCACATTTGTGCCTGGAGTTTTACCCATCTCTGGTCTCTTGGGTTTTTGCTTTTTAAAAAACATAATGAACATAGTGTTCCTTTTTCTTTTTGCCTCTTCAAAACTTTGCAGGGTCAAAAGCCTCACCTTTCCCAAGAAGTTTTGCCTGAATGGGCGCCCTTCTTTGACGAGTGGTAAGGTTTGGTCCTCCACCCGCAAACTGCTCGGTTGCTCTATTACATCCTAAGGCATTCCTGTAGATTCTTGCTTTCCTGGACTTTTCTAAAGCTCATCCTCCCTGTTCAGTTGGGATGGTGTGATTGAGCTTACATCATACATGTCTTGATCAGTAGAAGCCTTCTCAATTTCGATAGCCTCAAGATAAGAGTGCAACGGAACCTACTGTGTTCCTGAAGCACCCATTTCAGATTGAGGAACCTTCCCTGATGGGGCAGATCCCATTGGTTTTGAAGGCAAGGCAACTTCTTGAGTTGCCTTGGGGTTGGTTTGTTCATTTGGTTCCCACGAACAGCTAGGGAAGTGGAGTCAACCTAGACAGAGCCCCGCATGTCCAGGCAAGGATAATACTACATGATACAGGAGGGCGCCTGATATTCTGCAGGCACCGTTAGAGACACCATATAAAAGCACCACCCATCAGCACGGTCCACATCACACCTTGGGTTGGCCTAAGAAGTAAGCTGAGAATAATGCTGAGGAAGGCCTACAGATAGAAAAAGAAAGAAATAATGGCAGAAAGCTAAGTCAATGGAAAAGTGCCATTCTAGAAATAAAATGTTCCAAATTATAAGGAGAAGAAGGGAAATACCTGAAGACATTTTCTGGACACACCCGCACCGACTCTGGTAAGTGGTTAAGTAAACATCCTCAGTGCCAGCACTATGAATCAGTCTCTCACCTTTGACAAGCAACAGCGTGACACATTCAAATTCGTCCTCCTCTGCGCGTTGTAGGAGTGCGCTTCCTCTGCTGTAGCGTTGCAATTTCGCTCCTCAGATATAGCAGTGAAGTGACTGTGTGAATGCCCAATCTGTGTAAGATCGGCTGGCAATGTTCATCATACTTGCTATATGTGATGATTCGAAGAGCTTTCTTTTGGAGCAGTAGAATGTATCTGGCAAGTGATGAATGACACCAGATCAGGATACGGTACTATACTGTAAGCGGCTACCAAAAACTGCATGATATAAACAATCACTTGATTCTTAGCAGCCCTCTCAACTCTTTGAAAAGATATATGACTCTTGACAGCTTCTTGCACACTCCAAGAATATGATGCTCCCAGGCAGATTTGGATCAATATTGAGTCCAAGGAGGGTGACAGGTGCCTGGTTAAGATCTGTGCTGCCAAGAGTACACATCACCTTTTGGGTCTTTCCTTCATTGAGCTTATTCGCCGAGAACCAGTCCCTGGCCTCAGCAAAGTGTAGCTGCATTCTCAATCCTGCCGCTGTTTGTCCATCACCGTTACCGGTGATTGTGAAATCATCTTCAATGAGAAGGTTTGAGTCTTTCAGTCTCAGATCATTGATCATAATCATGAACAGCAAAGGTCCAAGCACCGACCCCTGACATGTTCTCCTTTGAAGTAGCACCTATCTACCTGCTTGTGATCCAGCAAGTAACACTCTGTCTACCAGAACGAATATGTTCCAATACTTCTGACTCGAAAATGTTTATGTAATAGTGTGATATAGAGTGGATATTATTGTGGTTGTTTTTTCTGTGTATCTTTTATTTTTTCAGGTTATTGAACTGAATGAACTTTGATTTTTACTTTATGTTGAACATGAGATTTTTTGAACATTGTGAGATTTGACCATGTTTTTATTGAATTTGCCAACTTGTTACTTAGTTGTCGAAATTAAAGCAATTTTCCTGCATTTTTCAAATAAAATTTCAATTTCATATCGAAAAAGCTACTGTTTTAGGAATTATTGTAAGGGCATTGACCTTTTTGAAACTTTGGCTTTTCCACTGAAAGTTAGGCTCGTGGAGGAAGAATAATTTTCAGTGAAAGGGCCCCAGTTCGAATTGAGACGTAACCGGGAAAACAAGTAACGGTGTGTGAGCCTCGGTCCCCTGAATGGATCTGTTTTCCATTCAGAGGGACAAATTCACAAGTTCTCGTTATATTATCAGAAATTTTGATCTAGTTTGAAGAAGAAACCGATAAAATTAGTAGAAGTAGAATTAGGTGATGAATTGCGTGGCTGAATCTTAGTAAAGTGTAGTGAAGTCTTCTTAAGTCGTATATTGAGTGTTGTATGTTGTGTCTCTCCCAAGTCGAAGTCTGAATAGTTAAAATTGTGAGTGCAGAACTTTTGTTGTTTTTTTTTATTAAGCTCAAAATTTAGTTTCATAGAATGACCGAGACTCAAAATTGAATGCAGCAGGTTAGCAGGTTCCCAAAATGTATAGATTGAAATTGAAACTTATTTTCTGAATCAATTACTGAGTAACCTTGTTTGAAAAATTGACATGTAGCATGATTTCCATTGATTCGTTCTTTTAATTCAATAAACATGAGGTTAAATTTTAAATGTATTTTTCATTGAAGTTCCTGGCTCGTAGTTGCTAGTTGCTAAAATAGGTGACAATTAAATTTAATAATGGTGATAATCTGTGAATTTGAATGAACGAATTCACTAAAAGCTCCCAACCAATCAAGGATTCAAATAGAGATTTGATAGTATAATTTTAGTTAATATTATGGAAGAGAAGAAACACCCCCTCAGTTTACATTGGTGCGCAGCGGTGAGATAGACTGCAAGAATGTCCATCCAACCACATATGTATTCTTATATATTTCATATTTTGTAATTTTAACTAAGTCATGCGACAAAGATATCACCGGTTACATTTAGATAGTTTTCATCAAGCTTTTTGTTAACTGCCGTGCTTAATGCGTCAGCCTAAAAAAAATATTTCTGGTTTTTTATCCTGCAGCATAGTTCTAGCTGCTTCTCTAATAATTGCTCTCATATCTCTTTCAAACTTTTGCTATTCTGCTTCTTTGCCATTATAAACAACAGTTTTATAATGAAAACATATATTTTTCTCGAAGAATTTCATAACTTTCTCATTTACAATTCCTCTGCGATTGTACAATCTTGAGACTTCAAAATCATTTCCTGTCATATATTACGGAAATACAAGAAATAATTTTTGTTTTACATAAACCTAATTTTTTAAGAAAATATACTACTCTGAAGTTCAAATTATCCTCTTAAACTAACATGAAATATCTAGACTCCCCCTATGACTTCATCTCCAATTCACAACATAAATCAACATGTATCAACTCACAAGCTATGAATGTTCTACTTGAGTTCTGTCTGAATGAAAATCTGTGCTGATTACCTTATAAAAAAGATATGAATTGATTATGCTTATAATTTTAGAAGAAATTAATTCTATTACTTTTCAATGTTTTTTAACCTGTGCAATTTGATACCCTAGGCGCTCATGCCAAGTTGGCAAATTTCGACTACTGTTGGTTGTTGAACAACTTGAAAACGTAATAACATCACAAACATCTTATCCTGAGGCTTTGCAATGGCAGAGGTATCATTTATAATCAATTTTGACATTTTATATTTACATTCATACTTATTATGATTCATTATAATATAGCCCAACCCTTATTCACAACATTACCAATTGCAAACAGATAACATTTCAATCTGGAACAAACAAGACTTTATCCAAAGTAATTGAGGTGAGACCCAATTATGTCCATTCTAACTCTGTAGTTCAACCAAACCCATACGTACAGTATAAAAATTGTTTCAAATACCGTTATCCAATAAAAGCTATATAAACAGAACTAAGGACTGCTGCTACTGCAAATATTGACCAAAAAACTAAATAGAAGAAGGAAATTTGAAGAATAAAACTGTCCAATAAATCTTCCATAGCTACAGCTTTGACATTTGAACCATCATCCATTTTGATCCACTGAGGTGATTTGAATTCTTCCATGATTATTACACTTGATAATATTCCACTATCATCAAACCTATCATATTCTTATAAACTTCTTAGAATTTAGTTTCAAACTACTCAATTTATAAAAGTTCAGGCAGTGATTACTAAAATATAGGGGGTGAAGATGACAAAAAATATGCGACAATTTTTGAAAAGTTAGAAGTTAGAAGATTTCGGAGAAAACCGGAATTTCGCGTGAGTAGTAGTTAGGAGATGAACATACCAAAGAAGGAGAGAAACATATAAAACCTGAATTTTGTGTGAACTATTCAAGTAGAAAAGACATCTTGTGGTGGTTTCAATAAAGATGTGTTGATCTGTTGGTAGGTTTGGAAGATGCTTTGGGAAGAGGACAGTGCTGACGCTGGCGGTGATGATGACGTGCTGTCTCCCAACGAGTTGGTCGGCCTGCTGACTGAGGGGTGGATGAACGAGCGGCTCAGTCCCGAGCTGATGACCCACCTGGGCGAATACGCCGACTGCATGATGGAGCAGGTCTCTCAGATGGAGGAGAATCTCCACCAGCTGGAGAAGAGTGACATTCGACGTGGCATTCATCGTTTTGAGCTGCAAAGGATGCAGTTCCTACTCAATAACTACCTGCGCACTCGTGTCGATAAAATCGAAATGAACGCTGTTAAAATCCTTGAAGAAGATGATGCTATCGGCCAGTGTCTGTTGTCAGTGGGTGAACGAAAATTTGCCAATGAATACGTAAACCATTGCAACAAACTTTTGTCCTCTGTGACTAGTAAAATTCCCACGTATGCTGGTGGATTCAAGTTGCAGGATGCCATGCTGGAGCCAGATCTTGATACACCAGTATTCATTAAAGTAAGATCCTCAAAAACACTATGCATTTGATTCTTATCTAGATTTTGTCTTTTATTCGTGATCGCCAAGAGTTTATAAAAGTTACAGCGTAGAAAAACGGTAAAGGCAGCTGAGAGTGTTCAAAATTAATGTCAAAATTATGTCAAAACATAGTGGAGCGGGGATTGTAGCTCAAGCTTCACTCTACCTTTACAGCTCTACTATATTTTAACCCATAGTCAGGAATATCTGAAAATGATACAGTCAAAGATAATAAGGAGTTTGAATATAAATGATATTTTCCTATGATACTATAGTAGTAAAACTTAGCCATGACAATGACTAAACTAATACCAATTGTTTTTAATGTGTAATCTGTCAACAGATTGCGATTTAATGATTATTAAGATTTTGGGTAATGTTGAAAGTCCAGATGTTGCATGGTTGTGCTAATATATATGCAACTATTTTCACCTAATTTACTTAATTAGTTCAATAATGTATTCTAATAATATCGTTGTATGAGATTAGTTGAAAATAACGTATGGGAAAGAACGAAAGATTAGTTTGTGAAAAAACTCATATGAGTCTATATTATTGCACTTTATCATTCTTATTCGAAATAGTGTTGTTGATCGTTTTTTTTACCACAAACGGATGTTCATTAAATCAGTGGTGATATGTATAAGTGCCCACAAATAACAAAAATTATATTGTTGCGTTATGCAAGATTCATTTTAAAATGTCTTTTCAATCCACTTTATTACTGAATGTGAACAGTAATTAGAAGCACCCCCATATATTTGCTCTGAGTTCTCAGCAATATTGGCCCACCGGGGCTGCTTAGATCGTCTGCTCTTGTTCATGAATACGAAATGATGAAGAGTAAAAGGGCACTTCCAATCCATGGAGAATATGGAGCTCTTCTGGATTTGGGTAATCAGTTAGTCAACATCCTCCCATGCGCGCCAAGGCAGAGCAACTTAGCAATCAAAATTTTCCATAAGAGCGAGCTGGGAGGAAGAGTGGATGAAAAATATCTTCCTCAGCATCTGCTTTGGCTATTCAGTTGGAGTAAATGTGGCTGGATTTGAACTGCAAGACAGACGTGAACGGTCCTCAACAGGGTTAGAAGTGGCCACGGGAGATGTGGGGCTTCTCTCAATGACTGGGGTAGTTTACCCTCCCCTGCTTGTGATTGTGGAGAGGCTAGATAGACGATGAAGCATATTATCAGAAATCTACGTGCCTACCAAGGCAATTTAAATTATCATATTTCGGCTTCTACACAATCACTTTACTATATTGACAACCTTTACATAAGAATTAAATTTATTTATAGTATTATTTAATGTATTTACAGTATTGTATCAACCTGACAACGGTCTGATGGCCAGATTTTTCTTTGAATATGTATTTGCGTGCGTCTATATACGCCATACGCTAATAATAACTGAATGTGAAGATGTTCATATTATGTTGTAATAACCTTAATCATTTTCGCAGGTAAAGAAAGAGTCAACCGTTATGGTTCCAGACTACGTGGAAGGTCGAGAAGAAGAAGTCGTATTAGAAGAGAATACTCAACACATTCTACCTTACCAGTGCGTTTTTCATCTTCTTAAGAATGGAGATATACAGCTTATATGAACTCTCTGGTATTTATTCATCCATGGAATACTAGATTACCATCTTATGCCATTGTGATAATTCATTTTTTAGGTAAAAATAGAATTGGAAATTCTGTTTTAAATCATGTTTAACATTTATTTGATTAAATATAGTACATCTTATTTGTAATTAAATTATTCATTCTGTGCTGAATATAACATAAGAGTATATTAGCAACGGGTGCTTCAATTCAAGAATAAGTTGTTTTTTTTTAAATATCAATACATACAAATTACGTAATATACTGCACATACTGCCAGCCAATCGTTTTGACAAGACGACATAGCAATTGCTTTTAAACTATCTCGCTCACATGCGGATACATTTGTTGCCGAGCAGCAATGCACAAGTCAATATAATCTTATTGTCCATTCACTTGAATAAAGTTATTATCAAGGCATAAAAATTACAGTTGAGAAATAACATTAGAAAAATATGAAACGTTCATATTCAGCAGCAGGGTGGATTGAAATGGTATTTATAAATAGATGTTGCATAGTGCAACATCCTATCATTTTTGTTACCATCCAGCTCGTGACAATGAACATAAAAGCGTTAAACGTGAAGTGTATTTGTGAAGTGGAGAAATGATATTCCATTCTACGTATTTATTATTTATGGTTACAGATTTTAACTAGAAACTTATAACCAGACTCTTTTTATTCTTTTGCACTGGCAAATAATCTGCAACTTTTATTCTATTCAAGAATTACTACATTCTCACTTTCCTTATTCTATACCTTTTGTAATAATGCTGAATGAAAAAATTGTTACCATTAATATTATTAGTGAACATAAATTGTAGTACACTTAACAACGACAGTCCTCTTGTACATTATACAGCTAGAGGTTGATTACTTGTTGCCAGGCGACAAATGTAGCTGCAGTGCGTGCGATTGACGACATATAGTCGCGTCAAAATGATTTTCAAAATATTCAATAAGTTTCTCAGAATGTCAGTAGGTTGAAAGAACGGAATTAATGAAACATTTTAGGATAATATTCAAACATGAATCCATTGACAGGTAACAAGGTTAATGCTGAGCCACACTCATTTCTTTTTTAAATTCAGCAATGTGCAGCGCCACAGAATGCAAAACCTTGGCCGCATCATCCTGGGCTGACCCAACTCCTAAAATGCGGCCTGCCTCTTTGATGAAGTATTTTATATCATTTATTTCATCATCGGATGATGTACCAGTCTTTCGAATGCCCCTTTGGTTGCTTGATAAGCATTTATTTGCAAGCTGTGATAATCTTGCTCGTTCTGAACTGAATGCATCCTCCAAATCAAACAGCTCCAGAGCTGGATGGGGCAGGTCCTTGAAAGCTGGAGGAAATACCTGCAACATTGAAAATCATCACTTTCATAAAAATTTGATTATATGCTGATCATAAAACCTCAATACCAATTGTAAGCACGATATGGAACGGCAGGTAAAGCCTCCACCAAATATGTAAGCAATATGTAAGGGTGGGAAAATGAATTAAAAAACACAAGAAAAGATCGTACAGGTTTTTGATATTTAAAACAAAACAATAAATTATTTATTACAAAATTAGAATTATAATTAGAAATTACGAAATAATAATAATCAGATGAATATTTCAAGGGCTACTCGCTTTGCTGCTAGTGAGGATTCATTTGTTGTGGTTATGAAAAATTTAAGAACAATGACTCAATAGTCACCTACCTTTATGAAAATGGCTTCCCACTTTGGCATCCACTGGTAGAAACGCGACGTTAATTATTAATTAAAAATCAAAATAACTGATCTAATGAAGTGGTTCAGATCCCCTCCTATTTAATAATACAATTCTCTTTAAACTGCCCGAACTGTGACAGGAAAACTGTATTATAAAACAAGAACAAAATCTATCCCCTTCACCAGAACAGCCGGACTTTACTCACAGTCCTATCGAACAAGCTCACACACCCTCACACTGACAGACTGCCCAAAAGTAAAATTTTGGGTATCAAATATAACTCAGTCAATGCCAAACATGAAGCCATTTCAAATACATATTTTTATCAGACGCACAAGCGGCACGTTTGTTATTAAAAACAAAAGAGAAGCTAAGTTAATTTTGACAACAAATGAAATAAACAATCCTTCTGTCGATGACAAAAATTGTTCAAAGACAAAAACACTGTTCATTAAACTTTTCTAATTTAAAACTCTAAAATCCTGATCAATATGAGATAAATATATGATTCATATATAGGCTATGTCCCATATGACCAGGTGACACAATTCATTATTATGGATCACAAAGCTTGTTTGCTGGTGTAAAACTGATAATGAGGAGAGGGGTGAGCAGACTAATCATTTAATAACCATTTCAACTGTGGAGGAGGCACTTGAATTGTAAGGCAAAGGGTTTTGAGGCCCAAACTCATATAGAGGAGAAATATTCTTTTGGTAAAGGTCTCATTGTTATAAAAGTTGGGAAATGAGGTCAGGGAGAATCTGTTCAACTGTTGGATTAAATCTGTTTAACTGTTGGATTGAATCTGTTCAACTGTTGGATTGAATCTGTTCAACTGTTGGATTGAATCTGTTCAACTGTTGGATTGAATCTGTTCAACTGTTGGATTGAATCTGTTCAACTGTTGGATTAAATCTGTTTAACTGTTGGATTGAATCTGTTCAACTGTTGGATTGAATCTGTTCAACTGTTGGATTGAATCTGTTCAACTGTTGGATTGAATCTGTTTAACTGTTGGATTGAATCTGTTCAACTGTTGGATTAAATCTGTTCTACTGTTCAAAGGATTGTAATTTTTCCTATTCAGTGGAAGTAACTTCCAGGTTTAAAAGAATATTCTCAGAGTGAAAAGGCAAACAGAAGCAGAAATATGGGGGCTGGTATAAAAGTGAAATATAGATCCATTAAATTAAAAAAAACAAACCTGATTGATAGAGAAATTCAGACTGATCTATTTACTACAAAGTCCTAATATTTAAAACATTTTACAACAGTGAATACTGTTTACAGTGAGATGCTACAAATCGTCCCTTCTTCAAAGATCATAGAACTTTCAAGCTTTTGAACCTGATACCTATAGTATTTTTTGTGTACTGAAATACTGGTTAAAGTACACTTAAGGATGACTTTTTATTTTTCGTCCGAATTCGACTTATGATGCATGACTTTGAACTGCCTTGACGAGCCGAAAAGAATGAGCTGTAGTACGATTATATCCGATCTTTGTGTTATTATTATTATTAGCGTATGGCTTTGATGGTGGGGAGACCCAAGGGTAGTTCCACCTCGCCGAATATAGTCCAAAGTTCCTCATTTGGAAACCGGACACTAAGGTTATAGTGAGCACAATACTATAAATTTACACTTTTCACATTGAAATACAGTTCTCTTTGATGTTATAAAGTCCAAACACATAAAACCAAAACAAAACACATAACCACTGAGCCAAATATTTAGAAAATATTAAATTTTTAAACAATAAATTTAGAGCCGAAAATTTTTATCACGTTACAATTTTAATTTTCAAAAAATTTTGAACTCAAAATTTTGTCAAAAGTTATGAGTATTTGAAAGTTTGATCCTTGAGGTGTCCTTATGCACGCCTCTCCACTAAATTGAGTGCATCTAATGGGTGATTCTCATAGAGCATGATCTTATGGACTTATATCACTGTGCGAAATCTCAATGTGATGGAAATGAAGTCAAGTTGGTGGTGATGATTGAAGCTAAAAATTAAGTTTTTTTCAAAATACAAGTAGTATTTTTGTCAGGTGTACCTGGAAATCTACATGTGATTGAGCGCTCTACCTGGTCTCAAATTGTAGAGCACAAAATTACGCCCAAAGGGAATTTGAAATTTAAATGGTAACAATCAGAAGATATTGTTGATTAAAAACTCAAATCCATCAAAATTGATTTTTTTCCTTTAAATTCTACTAATTTTTGGAAAATTGTAACTTAGTACTCATTAAAGGTGGAGAATCCCGAGTGATCTTATTTTATTAAGAATTTCATAATCTAAAAAAAGGCGGAAATAACTGAAAACTGGAAAAATGAGCCGAAAATACGAGGTTTTGGGCTATCCTGTATCTAGCACAAGGAAATTTTGTATGAAAAAAATTGGTTCTGGACTTCTCTTATGTATCAGAACAATATATTAAAAAATCAAAACTACAATATAAATTGCTATCACCAATGTATATTATAGTGACTGGACTATTACTTTCATTTTCTCAAAACGTTTCATGAATGAATATAATTGATGACTTACGGCTGCTTGAAGAGGTGGCAATGGTGACTCAAACTGAGGTGGTATGAGTCTCAGAGGCTCGTGCTTAACGTTGAGCGTTTTGAATGCATCCAACAGAACAGGGACCTTGTCCATGTTCACAGAGTACAGCTTTTGATCGAAAAGTTGTGTGTAGTCGAGAGGAATGTCTTCAAACGATTCCTGCAGATAGCCTCTAGGACGCTCTGATAATAGACCCACATCTGGCACCATTGTATAATCGACTATCTAAAAAAATGGATTATCACAATTGGAAAATGGTAGCCATTGACTGTTGATGAAATACCGTACCTATAAACTGACAATAACATGAAAGACACTTTTATTACAGTTTGATAATAGTGTTCTTAGTTCAAGTATTACTGAAAATCATAAACTCCTCTACTCATCTATAATATAATAAGGGAAAGAATTCGCTTACACACGTACGGGACAGGAAATTCACGAATGACATCATCACGCCTGAATTATTGGACTGATTAACTTGAAATTTTGCATAGATTCTTAATTTACAGAGGATGGTTATAGGTCTATTTTAAATTCTTCAAGATTTCAGTAGGTCAAGTTTATAATAATTAGGCCCTTGCAAAGCACGGGTTACCTGCTAATAATTAGCAATGATTTATCAATTATTGATTGATAGTCTTGGATGAGTTTTCATTGACAGATTATCAAGTTTATAATTTATACAATATTTCTCAATGAACATATTGTTTAGTAGAAGAACATCAAAGGCGAATATCTATCTCTTACCTCAAGTTCCTCTGTATCAGTTCCATTAATAGCAGCTGCAGGGTTCGTGAGGAACCCAAAAATAATTGATCGTATCTTGTCGTTTTCCTCCTTCTCAACATATTTATCTGTCAGAACATGTGCAGAGCCTAATACTGCCAATTTTCCATTTATCACTTCTGGAAAAATTAAAGACATGCTGGAAGAATTCAATGTAGCTTCAAAGTTGTTAAGATATGCTTTATGAAACAATTGTCCACTTCTCTTTTTTCTTCAACAGTGGACCTATATTTGTTACCAGAGAGAATTACTAATAAAGCTCTCTTTCATCGAAGAAAAATAGTGGAAGAGATAATTTCAAGATATATTATTCCAATAATAATGTTTGGATATATATTCAATTTAGTAACTTCAATTGGTTAGCTAGCGTATTATTGGTGTGATTAATTCATGGGCACTTTAAATAAAAATTTAACAAAAATGTATTGAACTTGGAACATTTACCAGCACTATTCTTTGGTGAAGTTTGAGTGACGAAAGCAAGTAGTGGCCGATTTAATGGAAAAACAGCATTTCCAGATGATAACACTGCAACCGCTGGGGCGGCGACGTTCAGAGTCGCTCCATAAGGATACAGGAAAGTGATCGGTCTAGAATTTTAGAACTATCAGTTATTCATTGTTACAGTCAAAAGTTATCACAGAGAAAAATGTTATTATCACGTTTAGCTACAAGTTCGAATGATTGAGTAGTGAGCATTGAGCAATCATACTAGTTTTTCTCGAAATTGAACCAATATCAGTTCGGTTCTACTGAAAATGAAAATATTTGTTTTTTATAATCTTATAACTTTTTTATTCATCTTCAACTTTTATTGGACGCTTAGATGTTACGTCTCAACGATATCATAATTACTGTGTTTGTTCGGTAACTCTGTTGACATTAGGACTTGATTCATCTTGGAATGGACTCGGTTAGATTCAACTTGAAATGGGTCTAATTTAAATTAGCGAATTCAATAATCTTTCAGGAAATAAAGAATTCTAATTTTGCTGATGAATGGCCAGCTAATTCCCAGCATTGAAAAGTAGGCAACACTTGAAAATTTCTTTATGAATAAATAATGAAAATGATTATAGCTCACTGCTCTTCTTTGCTGCTTTCACCATTGGCTAGAGCCAGCATACTCTTGTTTATGATTCCGTCCACTATCAGGCACTCCTTGGGATGGAAGTACTTGTAGTAATGAGTCCGTACAACACAATCTGAAAAAATTATTCGAGTAGTTTTTTTAATGGAAATTTTTTCTCAAAAATTGATATTTGGAGATAATTTATTCTATTTATTTATTCAATACAATAAGAAACAAGAAACATCCATCGATCAAAACTTCTTTTTTCCTAATTTCTATAAATTTTACAGATGAAGGTTATGTAATTGTTGAACGTAAAAAATATCACCAATAAAAAGTACCCCGAAACCTGTCGCTCATTCTTGTAAGTAGTTTAGATCACCAAACCGTAAAGATGTACATTCATAAACATCACTGTACATTCTCAGGGGCATCTCCATGTATCTATGCTTTAAATTTCACAATATCTTATAAATAAATTTAATTTTATTCCTCTTTCAATTATATTTGGTAAGATGAACCAAGTTTAATCTTTTGTATCCACTAGATAACATAATTTTCAAGCAGCTAGCTTTCACTGACAAACTTACCACTATTTATCATGATCCCGTATTCCTCCAGAAGGAAATTGATGTTTGTCTCAAATTTTTTTTCTCCTCCTTCTGCCAACATCACAAATATACTACCTCCTGTCTCTAGATACTTTTTCATCACATTAAACTCATTCTCTGTGAACTTTTCTCTTGGGCCAGCCAAGATGAGTATCGACACCCCGTAAAGGACCTCATTTGTTACCTCATCATTATTTCTGAAATTAAAGAAAGCGCTGCATCACTTTGAAAATTGAGTGCTATTCTGTCTAAAATGATAGAATTTTTGGGATTGATTTAATTTAATTCTTTAGTTTTAGTTTGTCTCTTTATGTACAAATAATTAATGATCCGGCTGACTAAGTAGGTCTAGTGGTTTGGAGAATTACAAACTGTAGTCTTCTATCACCGCCTGGTTCATTGGTTAGAACGTTTGATCATCTCACCAATCACACACGCGATAAATTCATTACATATTCGCCATTGCCCAAGCACAGGCAAAAACTTATGTGTGCATCACCCGCAATAAAAAGGTCTAGAATGGTGTACAGATGTGCAATCTTCTGCCATATTGATTACATTTTCTAAAACTTTTGTGAAAGCTTCATCATACAAGAGTATAGATGAGTACCATTCAAATACTTATCGGAGTTACAGGACACTGGACAGATATTTTATTTTAAGTTAGTTGAATTACAAATAAAATGGCATATTTTAGTGAAATTCGTGATTATTCAATTGACTGTTGACATTGAACGAATACATATATTGAAGATTCTTAGGAGATGGCTTCTGCCGGGCAGGACTACCACTGATTATGAAGCACAAAGTCCAACATAACTTTAAATATGGTATTGGTACAATCTATAGATATTAATTTTCAATAAGATAATTGATAAAATAGAATTATGTAGTAGAATCACGACTGATACTCACATTACTATTTTCCAACTTGATTTCAGTTTTCTCTGAAGAATCTTGAAAGCATCATTTAATTTAAAAAGCTCATTCTTAGACTGATTGAAGAGGATGTAATTCTCGCGTGCTGCTTCAACACCTCCCTAAAGAAATTGAAAATTTATTTTTGTGAATACACTGATGAGGTAGGCTACCGTACTTGTACATAACATTAAATGTGGGCTATTTGTGTTACAGGTGGTACCTCTATCTCGCTTTCCTCTACCTCTTCCCTCCTCACTATGCGTGCACCCTATGAAATGTTTCAAGTAGTCCAGGGATGCACCTATTCACAATTTTCTCTCCTCCTCTCCACAAAAACAGATAACTACATAATAACTATTTGATACGGTACCTACAAAATACGGGTAGTTATAATGAATAGAGTACCCACGTTTTGAAGATTTTTAAAAGTTACCAACGTTCATCCTTACTGAAATCCTTGTTCTGTCATGTAGAGTAGACTGAATGCAAACGCACATATCAACAGACGGACGTCGTATGCAGAGAGAAGAAGGAAAAATCCCTCTCCAGGTGTTCGAATGTTACAACGCACACATACATCCGTGTGATGTGTGTGATTACCACTGCTTGCAGACGTTTGATGTTTTCTCCGTTTGTCTGTTGCTATGTAAGTTAGCGAAGAGGTCGATGTACACCTCTTCCATAACACGGAATGTACTTATTTTACAGTGACGTATCTTGCTTTGACCACTTCTCTATACCTCTGTACTGGGTACGTACACTTAGGCTGGTTGCTGATTGGTCATTTCTGGTAAAAAACAAAAACTCACACACCTCTTTACTCGTAGAACCAATAGATAAAAAAATAATAATCTTTTTTACTATTGTTGTAATTTTTAATTCAGAACTAACTTGTATGAAAAAGCCTATAAAAGGCTTCTATACGCTTGTATAAAATCCTGCACGCTCAGCTCAAAAGCCTCGCGCCCAATATGATGTGTAATTTTGAGTGGTGATGGAGTCATGCATTTGTATATAATAAAACTCATTATATTAAATTCATCTCCTTACTACTCTAATCAGATCTGCAAGGTCAAAACCTTTCCTTCTAGACCCTTTTTGAGCAGTCATTGCCTGGACTAGGGGCCAACAAAAGCAAATATAAATTTAAAAAATCTTTTTTTGGTGGTTCTTAACACCCAATAAGCTTTGGCTTGGGCGTTTGCCTTTAGCGTTAGGCCCAATTCACACAGAAGTATGAGATTTTTTCACTCCTATCATATAAATATAGAATAATAGGCTATAGTCCAATACAAACAGAAGAGACTTGGCACAACGTACCTACTTTACTTCTGTATGTATTGGACCATATTTTATGTTTATACTTCAAAACTTTATAGCCAATAGGAGGGCGTGGAAGTGAACAAATTAAGCGCCACTACCGTGTTATACGCCACTTTTGTGTGAATTTGGCATTAAAAACGGTAACGAAACCTCTTTTTAACTTTTCATTGTTATTATTCTCATAGAATAATAGATTTCTATATTGTAATTATTAACACATCAATTATTATTAATTGAAAATGTCAAATAATAAGTTTAATTATGTATCATTTTTTCAATTACTTGACACGATCTATTCAGGAAACTACTTGTAACCTACTTGTACCTTCGTCTTGATCACGATATTGGATATTACAGGATTCAGGAAGTTCATTTTTTAATGTAACATAAGTCTGAAGCTTGTGACAACTCCATAATTATTATTAAAAATCTGGTGTGGCGCACTCACACAACTTTCCTTGCCGTTATGAAAATTGATCACCAGCCGCTAGAGTGCACGCGCATCTCAAGTCTACTTATACCCAAAGATCTGAGCCAGCTGGTGACAGGACAATAACGCTGGAGACATACGAGGTCTGCTATCTCTTCATAGTGAATCATTTAATATAATCAACAGTTGCCAACAGTTTGCATTTGAAATAATAACATTTTCACGAATTTCGTGCTTATTTTCAATTTTAGGTGAAAATGTTACTGAACATTAATTGTAGAGATTTTCATGCTTAATCTTTTCCACTCAAAATTTTTTGTTTAAATTTTATCTTAAGCCTGATAATTGGAAATCTAAAATCGAACTTTCCATAGATGGGGCGGAGCTCCTGAAATTTTTAGATATGAGACTTGTGGCAGTTAATAGAACTTATCAATCTATCTTAGGTATAAATTTAATCGAAATCGTTGGAGCCGTTTTTGAGAAAATCGCATAAAAGCCTGTTTTTGACAACATTTTCGCCATTTCAGCCGCCATCTTGAATTGCATTTGATCAAAATTGTTTGTGTCGGATCCTTATATTGTCAGGACCTTAAGTTTCAAATTTCAAGTCATTCCGTTAATTGGGAGATGAGATATCGTGTACACAGAAGCACATACACACACACACATACAGACCAATACCCAAAAACTACTTTTTTGAACTCAGGGGACCTTGAAACGTATAGAAATTTAGAAATTGGAGTACCTTAATTTTTTTCGGAAAGCAATACTTTCCTTACGGTACCTACCGATGGTAATAGGGCAAGGAAAGTAAAAAAAAAACTTTCCTACCATCAGTCTACTTTATTGTTAATACATAATGAAGGTTTAATCTTCAAATTTAAATAGAAATCTAGACTATTCATCGGAATGAAAAATTTAGACTACCATTCATGAAAATGAACAATCTAAAACTACTCATAGAATTTTTTATAGATTATAATGAGGAGGATCTAACAACCCTTAGTATGCTATTGATTTTCTATTATAGAATTTTTATTTAAATTTAAAGTTATTACTGATGTATCAAGACACCAGTCTAGCCGCGATTAGTTGATTTGAGTTCTAAACATCCCTACAGCCTGCACAAAGATATAGGCTACCTACGGTAACGATTAGAAAAAAGATTAAATGAATGTTCTCAAAACTTCAATAACTACACAGCTACAGAGGCTCATTATTAGTGTAGAAGCAATTAACAAGATCTTGAAAAAGGAGGTGCAAGACTACATGTGATTGATTGCTACACAAATTTTTACAGAGATGTAAAAGAGCTTCTCTTGATTGACATAAACAAATTTAATAGGTGCAATAAAGTGCATAGAATAATTTCATACTTCTATTGGAGGCATATCAAAGATTCTTCTCACAACTGGATTCAATAAAATATCTGCCAATTTGAATATTTTAGTGAGTTTTAATCTGCTTTTATCTTCAGATGGAAAGATAGATTGAATTTGCACAATTTTCAGAGTTTGGAGTGTCAGTGGTAAATTGTTTCTATTGACCTAATCCTAGAATAAAAAGTAATATTTTTATTGCTAGATCATCTTGAAATAAGATGAATAAAAATAATTTAAAAATTGTTTAGATTTTGACAGATTTAGGTTATGCTATTCTCAAAATTGAAATCACCAACAAGCATCAACAACAAAACAAAAGTGAAGTAAGAATCAAGATTGCAACTGCGATAAAAAAATCAGCTGTTGAAGTTGAATATAAGAACTTTTCAAATGTAAATACTTTCCCAATACATCTCTTTTATGGAAGAAATTATAATATCTAGAATAGTTAGTGAATGATTTGTGATTCAATATTGAATAGAATTTATAGAAATAAAATATTTCATGACATGTACTGACGGACACGTAGATTCATGCCAGGCCCGTCTCAACGAGGCAATGTGCATCCTTCAGTACGCACACATGCCTCGGCTTTCAATAGCTATACATTTTAAGCATTCAACAAGAGTATAAAAGATGATTCTTTTATGATGGTACTGACTCATTTTATTTTATCCTATTTTTATTGTCCAGTTTGTCGTTAAGAGTTAAATAGGAAAAGACCCACTTTGTTGTCCACCCACTTGAAATGCGTCTTATTCAGTTTCGAAAAATTTCCATCAACAACAGAAAAAGTATCAAGCTTGCAACTGCGATAGAAAAAACATCAGTTAATTGAAAAAAAATGTGAGATAATTTTAGTTACAGTAATTTTTTTTAATATAACTTAATAATAATAATTTATCAGTAAATAGTTTTAAGTGAGTTATCTGTCACGTGATCAATTGTTCTTGTTTTTGACAAACCACTTTGTTTTTGTTCTTGTTTCTGAAGTGATTAACATTTGAGGTTATATGATCACTGATCAGACTACAATGACTGCATAGCTGTGATTAGCCAAAATTAAATCTTAATTAGAGTAATTAATAGATTAAATTGATTCAATCATCTCATTATCGTTCAAATATGTCAGGTAACTAAAAGCTTCCATAATCTAATATTTAATAAGTAGCCTATAAGCCTACTGATCGAGTATCAATTGGTTGCTTTTTGTTCTGAATTTTTTTTTTGGAATTCGTTGTAATTTAATAGTTACTTGATTCAAGTGTTGAAAATCTAACTTTTACATAAAAGCCAATTTAACTTCACTTACCCTAATAAATCAAAAGTAATAATCTGGAGCTGGACAGACCTAACCCAACAAAAATACATCCTCCTTTGGAATTTCATGCTTTCACAGTAACTTAGGTACCTACAACACATAGAAAAGAATAAAGAAAAACATTTTTTATTCTAATTCCCATACTCAGTAAATTGACTGTGAATTTCTTGTTGCTATTGATTTGACTTATTATTATTATTGTCTTAAATTAATTAAGCCTATTCGGTTCTACATCGCTTTTCAGAAATGTGATTCGCTAAAGTAACTTTATTATTACTCAAATTAAATGCCCAATAGAAATGAATAAGCATAGCAAACAAAATATCCATGGTCTTGATTTGAAGTAGGTAACTTAGACCAAGTTTATTGTAATAATTTAACAATTAATTAATGTTAAGCCAACTAAATGAAGATTTCTCGTCTCATTTGTGTTTACGGGTATTTATGATTATATATTTTTTTACTATTCCAGTCTCTTATGTTATGTCTATTTTACTATTTGAATCTTATTCTTTTTTCAGATTCAAAACGTCCAGAATTATTTGAAGATGTCAAGCTTTTTAGAAACGCCAGAGAACGTGAGAAGTAAGTACTCCAGTAATAAAAATAATTTTACAAGGAAAAAAATTCCCGTGATCATTGTTTCTGTACTAGGCCTATAGCTAACTTGTATAACCTAGTCTAAAGAGTGGACGTTTTTCTACCCTAACATACTACGTTACTTGGAATATGAAACAGAAAATCTCTCATTAGAATTTCTCACTGTTATTATTAAATTAATAGGCTATCTAAACTTATTTACTGCATAAGAAGCTAGATTTCACTATCAATGCTTTTCTTTTTTACTCAGCACTACACTAATTTGAACGATTTCCTCCTTTTGAGAACCCGCACCAATCCTTGATTTTGTAGCAGCTGAATTGCCTCGTCGTAGTTGTGTTGGTGGAGTCGTTCCTCGTGTTTCTTACATGCCTCTGGATTACAGTGAATTCCATGTCAACTTGATCTCTGTGGAGCATGCATAATGTCCCTCTGCACCTTGTTTTTAAATCGTTCTATGACATTGATGTTTCTTCTCTTTGGCTCACCACTAAAATTGTATAAAATACCTCCATACTGGCTCCGATATAAGGTTTTACAGGAGTACTTCGTTTCAGATTGGAAGGATTTATTTGCGTCCAATCACAATCAGGCAATACAGGCTTTTTTTATTTAATTCCAAGCTGGTCTCTGTTCTTCTAGCAAAGCTTTACATCTATAGTCTTACTATACTGGTACCTATAAACTTGGTATCAATAGCATATGATACAACTTGATTGTTGACTGTTATTGGTATGGGCTAATTCTTATTGGTGAAATTGATATTAACCGTCTTGCCTTTATTTACTTCCTTTCTCTAATTTTAGGTCCAATCTTGAATTTTGTTGATAGATAATATTAAATTGTTTAAATTAAAAACTCATCGATTCAGGCACCTTTTGAAATCTCTTATTTTTCACATTTTTTTATTTCTATTATATTTTTCTTTCAAATACTTCATGAATGCTGATGCTCTAATGATGCTGAATGATCTCCAGACAATCAACATTCCTTATCATGCTCCTCATTCAATTAATATAGTGCTCAAAAGTCAAAAGTAGTCGAGACAATCATGAAGCAGCAAATGGTGGAATACTGTGAAGAGAATGACCTCCTCTGTAAAACACAACATGGCTTCAGAAGTGGTCGCTCAACAACAAGTGCACCGATTGCCCTGACAAGTGAAATACAGCATGCATTTGAGTCAGGTGATCTAGTAGCTCTTACACTCTTTGACCTGAGTAAAGCTTTTGCTTGTGTTCCACATGAAATTTTCATAAAAAAAACTGGAGAAATATGGAACTAGTGGACCAGTCCAGAAAACAATCATAAGGTATCTCGAAAACAGAAAACAAGTTGTCTCAATAAAAGGTGCAACTTCAAAGATTAGATACATTAAGCATGGAATACCACAGGGGTCTATATTGGGCCCTTTGCTGTTCATCCTTGTAACAAATGAGTTTGTGCCATGCAATGACTCCATACTGTTCGCGGATGATACAACAATAGTGTCAAGTGGAAATACATGTGACCAAGTTATGGCAAGAAATGAAGCCCATATCCAAGAGACAAAGAGATGCTTCCTGACAAACAGGCTCAGACTTAATGAGGACAGGACAAGTCTCAAACACTGATCTGTTCCCTGAAAAATGGAAACACGAACAGCGCCACTCAGCCGGTGAAGCTATTGGGGTTTTGGCTTGATAGAAAATTGAAGTGGAACAGACACATCACACAGACTTGTGTCAAACTCTCAAGGATACTACATCTCCTCAAAAAAATCGTTGTCACCTTGGAGTATATATTAACTGCTTACTACTCACTGTTCCACAGCCACATAATATATGGTATTCTGCTGTGGGAACATGCTTTAGCTAGTTCAGAGGCTTTATTGTTACAAAAAAGGCCGTCAGAATCATCACCTCTGATCGCCTGTAACTCTGTAAGCCACTGTTTAAAAATTTGAGAATACTGACCATATTCAGCCAATATGTATACTGTTCACTTGTATACAAAAAGGTCAAAGTTGACAGCCTAAAGAAGAGGAACAATGTGCATGCCCACCACACTTGAGTTGCAATTGAGGCGGTAGGTGCAATAAGGGCCTATAGGCCTATAAGCTCTTATTGGGGAGAACTCGGAAATGGATTCTTCATAATTTCTTCTATATAAGTGTGTAGATTTCATTCAAATATCTTTTTTCTCGAGGTTGATATAAGTATTATAGCAAACCCATGTTTAAGCCCTTCTTGCAGAGAACAGCTGATTTTCCCTACTTTTGTGGTTTTATTCACTATAAAACTATACTACTATATTACCTATTAAAAGCGTTGTAATTCAGCACAGCAGTATTGTATTATCAAATACAAACCCTGTGGTACCCTTGCTGTGTCTGAATCATACTCTCAATTGTATAAACCTTTCAAATATTTGAAGCAACCCCCTGAAGAACTTTCGTGGTCTATTGCACCAGCATCTCCACTTAAAATAGGAAAAAATCAAAGATGTCAAAGACCTCTATCCTTATTTGAAACAGGAGAGCAGACAGTTTATGGAGAGTTTTTTTGCGAGAAGGGTAACTAACCAAGAAGCTGATGGAGAAGTACACAACTTCTCCATTGGTTAAGAAGATGAAGAAAATGATGAACCGCTGGCCATGGATGTTTCGTCATAAGACATTTACATATTATTCTCAAATAGGATAACATTCATATTTGGGACATCATTCCAACTAATATTTGGCATCTGGTTTCAAGATTTCATTTGACTATGAACACTTTTCTAGTTTTTTTTCATAAAGACATATAGTTTTCAGCCCAATTAACAAGATTATATTAAATAGGAATGGATAAATAATTAAATATATTAAACAGTATTGTAATATTTATTACCTATACAAAATTGACTCATGAAAATAACCCAAGACCTTATTGGGGAGAACAGATTTATAAGCCCTTATTGTATAGAATGTTATAGAGAGTATTCTCCCCAATAAGGTCGTTCAACATACTTCCATATTATATTAAATTGAAAATGAAGTATCATGAAATAAAATTTGTTTTTATTAATTTAGCATAGAGAACATATTTTCAAAAGAATTGAACCATTCATATTTGAACAATGTTAACCAAATTTCACAAGATATATGTGTAAAAACTTTGGATCTTCATATCTCAGAATGATAGTTTTGAGTTACAGCCCTTATTGCACCTACCGCCTCAATTATGACCTGGACAAACCACGCACTAGATTGTTTTGGACTCAGAAAAGTCACCGGGTGCCTATATGCAGTAAAGCTGTTCAATCTACTCCCAGAACTTGTAGAAGAAGTTGAAACCATAAAGTTCAAACGCATGCTAAAAGACCATTTAATAGAACGGCCCATCCTACTCACTGGCAGAATTGGTGGATGAGCCCTTATTTTCCAATACGAACTACTGTCATCTCAGAGCCTAAGGAGAAGGGGAAGTACCCCACAGACACAGTCTATCTGGTTTTTCCCAGTCAACGACGAATAATTCAAGTAACAAGTACTAACAGTTCAAAGTTAATTTCACGTTTTCAGCTCGTAGCATTTTGTAATCGACTTGACAGCTAATTTTAAACGTCTAAACGTGTGTAACGTGTCTAAACTCTCATATCATTAAACTGTCATATATTAAAATAAACAATTTCAATAATAATTCTATTCGGTATAAACTTGTTGAGTTACTATCAAGAGAATGCATTGAAAACTTATTGATGAATATTAAAAGCATTACCACATTTTTTCTGTGGAAAATATTCTGCTGACCTATGAGGATAGTATTTGGTGCCTCACCGGAATCTTTTGAAAATCTAGCTAGAAAATATAACTAGCAAGCTATTTCAACTATTTAACTTATGTACAGTTGTATTTTATCACTTTCTACAATACAGAAAAACTTGATAACTTATACGTTATGCAAAATTAATAAGCTTTATCAAAACATTTAGTGTCACAAAATAGTGATTCTGCCGATTTCAAAATACCGTGCTATTATAATTTGCTATCTGTAATACCATTTCATCGCTATAATCAATTTTTGTTCAAATTTTCAGGTATGAGAATATGGCAGATCTCTATGCTGTTATCAATACACTCCAAAATCTTGAAAAAGCCTACATTAGAGATTGTGTGACTGCAAAGGAGTATACAGCTGCCTGCAGTAAACTGCTTGTACAGTATAAAGCTGCTTTCAAACAAGTGCAAGGAGATGACTTTCCCAACATTGAAGCTTTCATCAAAAAATATAGGGTAAGCTCATCTATAATTTAATATTTTCTCCTGCATGCTTGCTAATTTAAGGCGTCAATCAAGTTTGTTTTGAGAGGTGGAAAGATGGAATCATTTTCTAATAATATGTATACGCAAATTCGCACAGCAATCAGCAAATCTGCATAGCCCATAAATTGAATGCTGTTTATTGTGATGATACTGTTGATAATGTGAATTGATGGGTGAGAACATTTTTTGTCAACCTCATACTCAAGAACTTTATTGAACCTCAATTTGAACATACCGTCGCGGGAAGAGTATGGGAAATGATGGCGGGATGATTTTAGAGCCGATTTTATCATGTAAACCTTTCCGCTCCCGTTTCCCCATTCTTCCCGTGTGGATCTCCCAAGTACGTTTGTTGGGCAAACCAATACCTGTGTTCTTAACAAGGTAAAGGAGTTTTTCCCTATACTAACATCCCATTCATCATCTGGTTAGGTTAGGTTACTGAAGCACCCATTTCAGATTGAGGAACCTGCCCTGATAAGGTAGATCCCGTTTTTTTATATTCATGTGGTTCCCACGAACAGCTAGGGAAGTAGAGTCGACCCAGACAGAGCTCCGCATGTCCAGACAAGGCTGAATACTACAGGAGGGCGCCTGGTATCCTGCAGGCACCGTTAGAGACACCATATAAAAGCACCATTCGTCAGCATGGTCCACATCACACCTTGGTTTGGCCTGAGAAGAAGTGCCAATGGAAAAAGTGTCATTCTAGAAATGAAAAGTTGAAAGCATATTAAGAAGGAGAAGAAGGGCTTTGGAAAGGGGGTTTCTTTTAGTCGCCTCCTTCGAAAAGCAGGTATACTGTGGGTGTATTCTGGTTTTCAACAAAATCTTGAGTCCGATGATCGACTCAAAGCTCCCCCAACCCACAGGGGGTTAGTTGCACGTATATATGTCATATTTCTACTGTTGTGAACCTAATATTAATTTATAGATCATCCAAATTTGTTAGTAAAACTTGAGAAGATTATCACAATTTTTTTCAATAGCTCGACTGTCCGGCAGCAATGGAAAGAATACGCGAAGATAGACCAATCACTATAAAAGACGACAAAGGAAATACTAGCAAATGCATCGCTGACATTGTGTCGGTAAGTAAAATTTTGATCTATACACACATTCATCATAATTACCTGTAAAGTTTTGATAAGATTGTCAATAATGTGTCAGTTATTTACTGTATATTCTACCACACATATCTGTGGCTAGCTTTACAATCAAATATGTTTCTATCTGTTCAATTTGAAGGATTTGAGGTAATGTTCTTCCTGCTTCAAAATATAATTTTCTTAAAAAAAACTCACAAATAACATTGAATAGAAATTATTAACTGAATACATATATATAATTAACGATTGTTTCAAAGGTTAATCAGTGAAAGGCATTAAATTTAATTTTTATGAGGTTTTTTCTCATATTTTATAAGCATTGATTTATGTACAAGTCCGCATATTTTGACACAATCTGATCGATAAAGCTGGATTCGCACACAACATTGACAGTGAGCAGTGAACATATAAATTCCCACGTCTTCTGTTTGGACTACTCCCCCTCAGCCAGACCGAGTGAGTATGAATAGTATCATTAGAACTTAATATGATAATTATAATTTCACTGTCACTGTTTTGTGCGAATCCATCTTTACCTGACGGAATACGTAATTCGCTTACCTTATAAAAGAGTAATAGAGCATTAAATATCGAATATCTATATACTAATATTAATAAAATAAAATATCTTATTTACATCTAATTGTGACATTGAGTTGACGTACTCTGTGGATCAATTCTTAAATATCAAGTGCTAGATGCTGATTATATCTTTCAAACAAAATCTGCAACTTTTTCTCTCATTATTAATGAACATAATTTCAGCAGCAAACGTGCTGCTACAGAAATAAAATTGATTATCTATTAAAATAGTTGTTAAATGATACAATTATTTATTTCTAGTTGTCCTTCCATTTGTGATAGTGATATTGTGGTATTTGATCATCCATAATTAGTTCAATAATGTATGCAAGTTTTAGTTGTCATGCCATCCTTTAGTTCAATCGTACGTGCAGTAAATTATTCATCAATACAATTCCGTTCTACATCCAAGTTCCTACATTGATGATATTGTTGGTGTTGAACTAAAACAAAATTAGGCTAATAACTTTTTTGTATTTAATAATGTGTCTGTGTTTAGTTGATTCATATTAAATTGATTCTAGCATAGAGAAATGATAGCATAAGAAGATATCCCATTGTATAGGGCGTTTCAAATTTCACTGTAAACTCAAGCCTATATTCCTTGTAGTTCTTTTTCGTGAAAATATGTGACGCTGGTAGTCTTATTCTGTACCGTTCTTACGTTCTCACCCCAACAACGCAGTAATAATAGAAAGTTGTCAAAGGTTATCGGCTAGAGTTGACAAAAATCGGCTTGAAAATTTGAGCATAAACTATCTATAACATGGGTATCTTCTTATGCTATCCTTTCTCTATTATTCTAGTTAGTTGAGAGTAACTAACTCTCCAATCGGAAGAAGATAAGAACGAAACATTCAAATCTGTTTTACAAATCTATCTTAAATCGTGGATTGAAAAACGTTTGGTAGGAGCTCTTGACTCATTTTAACCACAATCAAATTGAATCGGAAATCCGTTATTGAACTTCCAATTTAGTTAATTGAATTATGCTATTGAAACATTATATGATAAAAAGTTTTGAAATTTTGTATTCAAAATTGTTTAGTTGACACTCTCATCGATTTCTTGTATTTTATTTTTGCAGCTATTTATCACAATTATGGATAAGCTGCGATTGGAAATCAAAGCAATGGACGAACTGCATCCCGAGCTGAGAGACCTGAACGACACGATGAACAGGCTGAGCATTCTGCCTTCAGACTTCGAAGGCAAGCGCAAAGTGAAGGACTGGCTGGATGTGCTGGAGAACATGCACGCCTCCGACGAGTTGACCGACTCCCAGGTGCGCCAACTCATCTTCGACTTGGAGACCTCCTACAACGCTTTCAACAAACTTCTGCACAGCTCCTAATCACTGTTCGTAACATATCCTTGTAATATATATTATTTCTATCTAACCACTTATTCTCCAAACTATAAATGTATTCATATTTTCATATTGTAATCACTATATTGTTTTGTTTTTAAATATTTAGTAAAAAATACATTCCTAATCGATGTGTTTGATTGATAGTTTGCTATCCTACATGGTCCGAAGTAGTATAACAGTAATATGAATGTCAATCTTGTAAAATTGGGTTATCAACAATTGTACTTTAGTTGATTTCTACTAAGAAAAATGAACTACAAATATATTTTGACTGTTATTCACAAATTTACAAACTGTATTCACACTCAACTTGTACATTTTCGACTTCAGATACTGTTGTTGGTGAGATGTTGCCATATCTATCCATAATGCAAACACTGCGATGTTGTCGAAATATCACTAATTTATTGCAAAATTACATACATGTTTCAACATCAGTGGTGTCATCTTCAGTGTGATACTGAAATTGGATGTATATAAATTTTATGTATTTCTGACAATATCCCAGTGTTTTCATTCTACATTTTCGTTAACAAGTTATAAAAATAATAGGAGTAGTTATTGTCTTTTTTACCACTTTATTTTACCTTTTTAACGAATAATGCTGCTGGATCACAAAAATGATGATCTGTTTGATTAGTCTATTTCAGTCAGTAGAACTATTTTCAATGAAGAGGCGAGAAATCACACTTCGATGTACAACATTCATGTCACAAGCCGTTCAAAGTTCCAATCGACAAAAAACGGTGTTAATATGTCAAAACATGATGTTAATAATATTGTTGTCGAATTCTCAATCATGAAAAGAAATTTCCCCAAAACTTATAGGTATGACAATAAAAATAAATCAATGAAACATTTTACCTTTTAATATGAAATAATTTGTGATTCTTCTATGACATCTCATTAATATAATGAGCAGTAAATTTATATCTTCAGTTCAATATATACAACCATAAAACTATCAAAAAGTACAAATAATAAACTAACAAATTCAAGTCTACAAATATCAATATTTCAGTTTTGAAGTGACTAACCACACAGTTGTCTCAACCACAGTAGCATTTTTATAAACTAAGAGTTTATATAATACAATAATTTACTAAACAACAGTGGGGATACTTTTGTTTGACTTGGAATTACGACACACATAGTAACCACTGTCTTTGAGTCTTCTGTACAGGGCTATATACTTGCATGCCACTGTGGCTCTGGGGGAAACAAAAGCTTCACAAAACTTGACGCGGCTCACAGCTGCTTCGCTCAAACTGCCATCCCTCAGGCAGCGCAGGAATGACAGCACAAATGTGTAGCAATTGAATGTTTCTTCATGATACCTGTTGGAATAGAAGAAGTTTAGGTGAGAACCTCTCGGATCACGTCATCAATCATTGAGAAATTGGGGTGAGTTGAACGATTTTTATTGGTACTGGATATTGATTATACTTCTTCAAGGCAAACTTCGCAATTACTAGCAATATTCTATCATTTGAAATAGTACAATTTTTCAATTTATTCAATTGTAACGAAGTAAACCAATCAAAATTTAAAACAGAAGTCAAAAATAAATTTATAGAATTATTAAGTTTGGCTGCACACTTTCTGCATCTTAATACTTCATTTTTTACGAAAAACACTTGAATCAATTACTTCGGAAGCATAATCTTCTATTTGAATCCAGCCAAATGAATGACCAGTCAAACCCATGAAAATGACTGAGGCTATTACGCTACTTCAAGTTAAGGCTGTGCAAAGGCTAAAAATAAACATTGTACTGGTCATATTTTTCAAAGTTATTCGATTTGTATATCATCAAGCTGTCAAAATGAAATAGTTTTCTCAGGAAAACATTTTTTCCGATCATTACTTTTTGATAAATGAGCGCATAAAGTTTAAATTTTTGGGACAGAACATTTCAAATTCGGTAAGAGTTAAATCCATGAGATTCAGAGGATAAATTTTTCACGGTATTGTTGATTGAATAAAACCTAAATCTTTTGAAAATTTCAATTTTTGAGAAAGTTATTCAATTTAACAAAAATTACCAAAAATAACTCAACTAAAAGTTATTTTTGGTGATTTATAGTAAATTGACAAACTTTCTCAAAAATTGATATTTTAAGAAAATTTTTTGTTTTACTTGATTAAAATTGCCATGAAGAATTTATACTCTGAATCTCATCGATTTATCTCTTACCGAATTTGAAATGTTCTGTCCCAAAAACTTAAACTGTAGGCGCTCATATCTCGAAAAGTAATGATCGGAAAAAAAAGTTTTCTTGAGAAAACTTTTTCATTTTGATAGCTTGATGATATACAAATCGAAAAACTTTGAAAAATATCACCAGTAGAAAGTTTATTTTTAGCCTTTGCACAGCCTTAAACAAGAGATACCAAATTTCCCAAATGCATGAAATTTGTGTAATCACCACCCAAGGTTTTGATAAAACCTTCTTTCAGGATAACAACAAAACCTCCTACTCAATTTTTTTAAAGAGAATTGGCGTGAAATTTTTCAAACCTCTGAGGTGTCCAACAATCTTCTTTTGACAGGGTCTCCAGAGTTGTGTCCCAGTGCTCAATCCATGGCTCTGCAGTCATCTGACTGACTATCAGACATTGGTTCCACAGTGCTGTTCTATCCCTATGGAGGCCACCCTTATCAAATTCCACCACATGGCCCTTTGAATTGGTGACACCAATGTGTAAATCCATTGATACCTTGTAATCACTGGAAAAGTTGTGAGAAAGTCTCGATTAATTTTTTACGATATAGATTACAGTATCCAGACAAAAACATGAAACTGAAGTAATTGATAATCTCTCGACAATCAAAATAGTTATTTCGCTAGTAATCTTTCATTTGACTTGAGCGACGAATTTTTAACCGACCGTTGAATTAGTGAGAATTCGTGTAGTTGACTTTCAATTTTAAGCATCAAATTTTAATAAGCTATGATTCATAATCGTGGAAACTTTATTTCTATTCTTATGTTAAGTAATCAAATCTTCTGTTGCTTATGATAATTCAATTTTCCTCCTAGCCAAGCGAAAGGAGAAATATTAACAGTATATACACAACAGAGACGGTGAATTGTTGATCAAAAGTAATTATCAAGATACTGAACTCACTTTAGAAAGTCTCCGTTTGTAGGTTTGATGACGACTGCACATGGATGTTGTGAAGCTCGAACAAATGGATAAGGAACTCTGAAAAGATTTTTTAATTACAAATATGTTTATCAATAATAGGCTATATAGACACTATAGGCTATATATAGACTCAATATATAAACATTGATAACACTTATCATTAGCGTCTATTCTCAGTTTATTATATTATGAAATTAAATTTTTATTGATAGATATCAATGAAACTGAATTGCATTTATAATATTGAGATAACTTAATCTATACATTTCTTATAAGATGAATGTGAGTCGGAACAGGCAATAGCCTAATCCCTGTTCGAAAGATTTTGACGAAAATAAATTCACAAACAGTTCAAATTTGATTCGATTCTGATGCTATCACATAATGACTCAGAGTCACACAATGACTATGAAACCACATATTTATGATTAAATAAGGCTTTCTTAAATTCTTGATTTCATGAAAAATAAACTAATATAGGTAGTTTAAATGCTCTCATAAAATAGTTTAAAGATCATTAATTTCAAAAATAATATATTTTCAAACCAAAACCCCTGTAATGTATGTAGAAGAATAATTTGAAATCACAATTGATTGATCAAGCACTTGGTTCTTATTAATAATTCGTATTTTTATATTAAAGATATTGCATACTCATTATCCATTTAATAAATCTACAGTTGGAAGAAAAACAGATTAAAAAGCTTAACATAAAATATTTTTTCACACTTATTTGGCGAACTTTGAGCCCCACGCCTCATCACCCATGCACAAGATACAGCCACATCTGGGCTTTATCAGAAAAATGTTTGATAAAAATCATACTATCGTCGAATAGTGCAGAATGTAATTTAATCATTATATGACGTGATAATCGATTTTTATAAAACCTTTTAGATGTTCAATCGACGAAACAGCACCAGGAAATGATATTGCACCAGCAGCTAATATTGACCAAATATTTGGGTGTTTCAAATATAAAATGAATAGGAAAACATTTCGCAAAAAAATATTAGAATAAAGTAGATATAACAGCTTAATATAATACGTATATTATTATAGAGATATGATACATTGCCAATATATTGGTTAATCTCTTGATCAGCTAGTATTTTCCTTCAATGAATTTGGCATGCTATAGCTTTCCTCTCGAATACGACGCAAAGAAAATTTAATTGGTTTTTATAATTTGATTGTTTGGGAAGAGATGTCGAGGTATTTCTCCATAATTGAAAGAATAAGACAATGCTATTATCTTGTCAAGGCGCAAGAAATTGGTTGGAATGGTTTTGGTATGAGAGAAAGAGCTTTCGTCATTGAAGATAATAGGTGTAAAATTTAATAAGTCATTATATTATTTATAGTGTCATTATTGGTGTTGAGGGTAGAAAAGTAATTATTCATATATAGTCAATTTATGCACTTTGTGCTCTCATTATTATAATGTTGATATTATTAATTATTATACGATTTCCTTCAAAAATATTAATGATTAAATTCGATTTAGTTTATCCAATTCATAAATTTTAATTGAATTATTTTAATCTTTTTATATAGATAATCTGATTCTTCCTTCACTAAGCACATTATAAAATCAAATATAATTTGTGATTGTTTGAGGAGAGAAATCTCATTAAGTTTTAACACTAAAATGAAGCCTTGTAAACTAAAATAATTGTAAAAAATAAAATATTCACTCACTGACAGGAGCATGCTTTCGAATCAAATGGGATTCATCATCAACATTATTATTTTCTAATAAAAAAATTTATTAATAGAATCTACGTGTACTTCTTAATATAATTGAACTTTGTTGCCAAACTGTAAGGGATTTGTTGGAATGAATTCAGATTCTCTCATCGAAAACAATATAAAATGCCAAACTTTAAGGGCAATGTATTTATTGGTGTTTGTTATCAAGGATATAAGTGTAATCAATAGAATAATTGATACGCTTTGTGCTAGCATCATATTTAGTTGGTGGCAAGTTGTGAAGAAATGATAGGAATGAATTCTGATATCCTCATTGAAAACAATATAAAATGAAATGTATTTATTGATGTTTGTTATTAAGGATAGAAGTGAAACAATAGAATAATTGGGACGCTTTGTGCTAGTGGCAAGTTGTGAAGAAATGATTGAAATGAATTTGGTATGAGAGTGCTTTGCTGATAATGAAAAGAATGGAATAGCAGAGTGGTGGTTGGGGTTGGGGTTGGTTTACCTGAAAGGCAGCAGAGCCGCCTGGCTGTGGTCCAACCGAGTGCGACAAGCCGGGCAATTCTCGGGCAGCTGGAAGCAGAACACTCGCGGACCGCAGTGCTCCACACAGATTATACCTGCATCCGAGTCCATTACACTGCAAACAGAGCAACAGTCACAGCCTTAGCCACTCTAAAAGATCAATAGCCCACTGCACAATGCTATAGCATACTCTGTCACCGCATCCCAAACACTAGTTGCTATAGGCTAATATTTGATAGAACTATTTAGTCATGATTTTTGTAATGTTAACAACATTTCACTCATAATTACAAAAATTAGAAAATAATCATGAAAACGAACCTTCAAAAAAATTGAGTGATGGAAACTCATGAAATGGTTGTTTATTAATAAAGTGTAATGATTGCAGTACATAGTATGATACCGCTAGTTATGTAAATATTGTTATAAAATGAATTTTTCATAATAAATTGGACACTATATCAATAATTACAATTACAAAAATTATGGAGACGAACTTTTAAATGAATTAAGTGGTGGAAAATAATGAAATGGTTGCATACTAATAAAATATTATCACTAACGCACTAAGTGTAGTGATTGCAGTACATAGTATGATATCGATATAGCGATATAAAAGGCAATTTTAGATAATAAATTGGACACTATATTAATAAAAATTACAAAAAATATGGAAACGTACTTTTTAAAAACTTGAGTGATGGAAACTCATGAAATGGTTTTATATTAATAGTTATTACTAATGCATTAAGTATAATGATTGCAGTACATAGTATGATATCGCTAGTTAGGTAGATATTGTTATAACATGCCTTTTTTGATAATAAATTGGACACTATGTAGAATTATAATAATCTTTCCTGATTGAATAAACTAGCACTGTTCTTTCTCAATTTTTCTAAGACACGACTCGTTTCCGATAAATCATTTTAAAGTTTTTTTTTAAATTAATTATCCGAAACTTGTCATGACTAAGAGTACTAGTTCACTCAATCCAGTAACTATCAAGTCTCCCTATGAAAATAAGGATAGGAAAAGGATAGGACCTAACACATCTTTTATTCAAGTTTAATAAATTATTCACTGTGACTTAGTGACAGTGTGACTACGGCTTTGAGATTATTTGATAGAATAAGGAATTTAGAAGACATACTTTAACGATAATTCCAAATAAACCAATCACCAGTAGCTTATTAGTCCCTGCATACTTTAATATTTCAATATTAGGAGATTGGCGTGAGAACTGAAACATTGCTGATCATTTTTCATGAGTTAATTAATATGAATAAAACATAAAATACATTATTGTCCGTCTTCTGTCGGCAAGTTTTGTAGAGCTACTTGAAAGTGAGGTGAAACTGAAGCAAAGAAGTCTCCAATCATAATTCTACTATCAACATTAAAATTGGCTAATTGAATTTGATACATCATCGCTATTTTGTAGTTTAAATTCAACCAATTCGATTGGTGATCTAAATTGTTTCCTGTTTAGCTGAAAATCATATTTCCAAACACTAAATCACACTTGAAGACAACATCATAAACCTCATTGAACATTAATTCACCAAAATGGTATTCCGAATAATTCATAAATTTTGAATAATTTATTGGTAATATTTAATTTTTATTTATTGGTATGTTTTTTTGGTAATTGGAATAATTTCAAATCTTAACATCATACTTTTGAAAATTCCATATAATAATTTCCATATATTTAAAATTTATAAAAAAGTACAACAGAAAGAAAACAATATGCAGTCAAAGAAGGCATTTCAAAGAATGATAATATTATTTTTCATCTACTAAAATTTGTTTATTATAGAATGAGATGAAGTGTAAATTTAGTAAAATAATACCATTTTTCCAAGAGGTTCATAATACAATAATATGTATTATCATTCCATCTCGTATCATGCACTATGTAGGTTTCCTGGCCATTCAAAATTACATTAGCCTATAAAAAATAATACCAGACACTGTAAATATGTTTATTTCATTTAATCTCAAATTTAAGAATCAATTCCTAAATGAATTAACAGAAAAATGAGGGTGTAGTAAGTATAACAAGGAGCTAGTATGGAAGGAATAATTGATTTAATGATTGGGCCTACGATTGTGGAGGTCCCTAATATGCATAAGTAGATTCAGGTGCCGGCTTTACGGTCAAGTGGAAAAGTGAATTATTAGAGCACACACAATTGATAGGGGAAACTGGAATTATTCGGCAGTCCATTCCTTTGATGAGCGAGGGCGGCGAGTGTGTGGTTGAGAGGGGTCGCTCTCGCCGAGATTGCTGCCATCAATAGTCTCAGGTAAGTCAAGTGAGGGAGAGACAGTGAATAAAGTAGCAGTTTAAGGGTTGAAGACAGGGTGGGAGTCATATTGACAAGGGGTTGGATAGAGACTGGCACAGTTTGCATTGTTGTTGATCGGTGGCCATGGTTACCAGGTGGTTGTTGGAAGGATAGCAAGCCAGTGAGCCGCCAACTGCAACACAGACTGCTAGTGGTGCGGTGCGACTGACTTCTTTCAACATACCTCCTCACTACTCCACACAGGTACTGTGCCACCACCACTTCTCACTCCTCATCCTAAGCAAACATCTCTCTCGTGTCAACTTGAACAAAATATTTAGTGAGGCATTTTCTGCTTGATCTGGTAGAAATTTGCAAATATTTGGTGATGCAAATATTTACGAGTTATCACACTATGCTTCCTCTTCAATAATAAGAAAATTCTTTCTCTTGATAAATAATAAACTATTTAAGAAGGTTGGTCTGGTTATTCTATCGTCTCATTAATTGGAGATTGAACATTTCAAGGAACTCTTCAATGATAATCAATTTTCTTATCCTCCTTCAAGTTGAGTCTTAAATTATTCCCCAATAGTTTTAAAAAAATATTGAAAAACAGAATCAAAAGTGCCGGTACTCAATTTAGATATACCGTATGGTAATCTAATAGATATTATAGTTTGGAACACATATGCAATTCTTATTGACATGTCCTCAACAAGTTCTCATTGCAAATGATACAATAATGCTCTGAAGCGAATGAAAATAATGAACAATATTCCCAATAACTGTAAACATTTGAGAATATTTATATGGGCATGAAAATAAGAAGTTCCTGACAAACAGTTGAAATGGAATTTGAAAACTTATTTCACTAAGATTTTTTCACAGTTTCTTCCTCTTGTGATTAATGCAATCATTATAATTACAATAAAACCTGATACCAGAAGTTATAGTCATAGCATACTGGTAGAAGTTACAAAATTGAGCTCAATTGAGTTGTGTTATTTGAAAATGTATTTATTTAAAAATATACATATCCTAGTTGCTTGAAGATGTGCTGCGTTTGGAAGCTTTTAGAGTCAAGAAGTGGTGCTTCACATGTGTGCTAATGCAACAAATGGAATTTTCACTTTGATCCTAGGCATAAAATGTAATTCTTATTACTTTTTATACAAATTTTTATAAAAAAATCAAGGTTCGCAGAAATTGTATTATCACGCAATTAGATTCGTCTCATGGTGTTCTAATATCTAGAGAAACATTCTGCCTGGCGCCCTCAAACAAATTAGAAAATGTTCAGATGATATTCAAAAATGTTCGCTTCAATATTATAAATTTCCTATCATTCACTACCGGTACTCAAACTGGCTATTTGAAAATTGTGTAAAAAATTACAGAATCTTCAACAAATGTATCAACTTACACATTTTATGTTTGTTTATCTTCCACACCAACATTTTCCAAAGACTACATTCTAACCTATAACAAAACCTTTTATAGGAGAGCAATGAGCTTTCAGGATCTCTCTGCTTCTTCTTCTTTGTCCAGTCCGAAATGAACCTGTCTGTTCACAGTCCATACTTTTTGCAACTTTCATAACTGGGCTACTATAGGCCTACTATACTTTTGATAGTACCGCCTATCTTCGTTTATGTGGTATTACGAACTATTCAATAAATTGAGAATATACGTAATATAATACACACTTATATTAGTTAACCTACAGACTTTAAAAAATCCTACTAAAAACTTTGTGAATCTGTCAATACTTGTAAGTGAAATAATATTCGAGTATTGTTTTAGTTTCCTGTGGATGAGCATGACTAGAAATTCATTATCTAGCATAGGCTATTATTAATATAAAAAACATTATGATAAGTGGAGGTTGCCTGCCAAACTGTTATGAGATTTGACAAAATAATCTGTAGAATTGAAATAGCAGACCAGCACTTTTTAATGATAGTCTTTCTCGACTCTCAAACTACTATCATCAAACCTTGAAAGATTTAAGTGACGCCCATCATGAAAACGTGGAACTTCATTTGGCAGGTAATCAATATAGCCTGGTTAGTCCACAACTTATTAAATAGAGTCAGATGGCCAGGAAAACAGGAGCGGTTGAAATTTTTATGAGCAGAAGGTTCGTCGAACCGTCAACCAAAACACTCATGGAAGGATGGAATAGGCTAATGCTAGATCATAAATAGAAATGAAGACAGTGCTTTCCTTATATCGATTGTACTCCTCCCCTCATTCCTTAACGAGTTTAGAATGTATATTTGAAGAAATGATTCATTCGTTCTAGAATTTCAGATTGGATTCAAACAGAAATCAAAACTCAGTATTGTTTTTTCACCATCTATTCCTCGTATTTTATTCTTTCAGTTTTACCTAGTCAACTTGTTGGATTTCACTTTGAAAACTTTATGAGAGCGTTTCAATCTATTTTTCTCTTCTCACATTTATCTTACAATACATTGGAATAAAATTAAATAATAGCATGTAAATTTCTTCACGTCCGATACCTATATTATTATCTTGTTTACATACCGGTACAGCAGTTATCCTCTTGACTGGATCACTCATATCTTATTTTATAGTAACCAGTTATAATTTTTATACATTGTAAATTGATTGTGATTCTCTAGCATATGTGCTTCACAAATTGAAATAAAATTGTGTAATTTAATTTTCAATTAATCTCTACAAATATTTCTGAAATTATTTGAAAGTTTGATAAATCTGGAAACGAACACTTAAGATATGATTTCCACAATTCTGGAATATTATTTATAATTTACAGTACCTAATTGATTGTGGAGTGAAGTGCTTATATTTCCACACAATCTAAATGTAGTGGCACTATAATTGATAGAAATATTATTGGTATCAATATTAATATAAATATTGAAATATTATAAAGAAAACTATCTCTTTTGATTTGAATTCAAACCTTCAATCTTCATGCCTTTACATTTAATGCGATTTTAAAGAGTAGCCTGATATCAACTGAATAAAGTGCGATAATTTTAATAACTTTTTGGTAAGAGGTCATAAATATTAGATTCCTTATATACCTTATTTATATGTATTAAACTAATTCTGAAAATTTAATGACATCCACTGCGTGATTATAATATATAATATTGAATTGGTTTACATGTAGTTTGCGTAAAAGTCAGCGTCCTGCACCTTCGTGTTTCAGTGTGTCTTCCAAAAAAAAAAGAAAAGAAATCAAGTCGAATAGTTGAACTTGGATTTTATGCAAAGTAGGTACTAAGAACGTGATGGCCAATTTGAACAATGCAAGCGGCGTTTTGCTATACACAGGGCAGATTAGTAAATCAAAATTTCATTTGATGAGGTTAATGAAGTAAATGAGGAATATATTGTGTAACTTTTACCTTATATAAGTGAGAAGGATAAATTATGTGATTTTCTGAAATAATTTCAGCGAATGAAACGTTCACAGTAATCAAAATATCAAACATTGACCGACATACCAGGATCATCGAAGAGGTGGTTTGTTGATAGCATGATGTGTATTTACCTGCGTAAAAAGATAGCACGCACAGCCAAGCCAAGAAGCGAATAGCTGAGGACGAAAAATTGATTTTGGAAAAGCGAGCAGGATGAGCGAGAGAGGAGATGCTAGCAGTACCAGGCCGAGAGCGGCGCAGCGCTGTGGGAGAGACAGAGAAAGATACGCGTGATCTGGAACTGTTATCTCGCATGCACCTACCAGCCAACAGCCAAGTAGTGGAGAACTGTGTGTTGATTGAGTCTCTGCGCTGTGCGACTGCTAACTATCAACAAATAATCAACGAGACCGCGATCATCTCCGACGCCTACTACCAACTCTTTATTACAACAACAATGGACGAATGCACTATCGCCTCCAGTATTCAAGTTACACCTGGCGCGTAATTCAGAACACAGGAAGTCACAGCTTACAGCCATGCTCATTGCTCACTGCAACACAAACACACTCAGTTTAGAGTACAATGCACAGCGATTCCCATCAGACAAGCAGTCACAGAAACATTTGTCACGCACCCAAGTTCTCAGCTATCACCACTTTGCTGCCACTGCTTGGTCTATACTGGAATTCGGTCAGGTGCTCAATCGCAAATGGTCATTTTATGTGTGACATGACCCAACAAGAAATAGCTCCTTTTAATGAAATTGGAAATACCGCATGTTAATGAATAAATAAATAGTGGGATGAGAGAGATTGCGGGATGAGCAGAGATGAAGAAATACCTAGATATCGATGAAAGAAAAATATTTTAACATTATTGCTCTGCATAAACAGTATTCGCCTCATGAAAAACACAATTTTCAAGTTATATTTTTGAGTACCGTAGGTTTTTTTGCTTCAGCCGTAGATTTTTGAAAGAAAAATAAACAGTTTTCACCTCTAGTAATGAGTAGCCACACTTCCTAAAACACGTGAATAAAAAATAAACTAATCAGCTTATTTCATCCCATTCTAATCTTTAATTTCATCCCATTCGAAAATAATACTAAAAACAAAAAGTGGATTTTATTCTTGAGATTTAGAAAGTTATTCTCCCAACTAAGCAATCTTTAAATTTGTTCATTAAAGTTTTCAGAAAATTGCAGGAAGAGTGAGTGATATTTAGCCTAGTCTAATTTTACAAGGGCCGAATAACTAATAAAACAACAAAATTTCAACTACAGTATGATGGAGGTTTATTTAATTAATGAATAAGATACCGTAGTGCAGCAGTATACAGATTAAACATATAAAGAAAACTTTTCGCATTTAATCTGTACAGTGATATTCTATCTTTATTTTTCGAATAAATCTATTGCAAAAAATCCATCATCGAAATTTTACATATTTTTACAATTTATTATATTTGAATTTTGTAAAATATTTTATGTATTGTATATTTTCAAAATTTCATGCTAAACCAGAAGTGAGTTTCAAAAGTCATTGCAATTGGATAACTTTGAATTATGATTTTTATTGACAGAAAAATATAATTGTTTTGTTGCATAGTTCGGGTGAGGATGCCGGATGTTGCCTGGGTTTAGAGCCCTGCTGGCGGCTGTGACCGCTTCATGGCTCCTGCTGCGGCTGTCCTCGGCGGGGTTCGCCTGCCTCAGCAACCCCTGCATCTATGGCATCTGCATGGATGATCTCAACAGGTCACATGTCAAACCTATCTTTATTTCATCTCTTCTATATGAAGACTTCAATTGTTTTCTCCAATGACTATTATTTTCATAAATGTAGTCAAATTAAAAATCATCTCAACTTCATCTCATTTATTTTTCAACTAACTACATCCACAACTTTTCAAAAAATCTACAAAAAAATCCTGCATGTTTTAAAATTCTGAGACTACTGTAGAATACTGTGAATCATTTTGTATTTGTCTTTCAAGCCAGAATGAAGGTCATTTTCATTTCATTCTTGTATTGTCAACTTATGAGGTTTATAATACCTAAATTTATATTTTAACTTCAAAATCAATCAATTTTCAAGTGATTGTTCATCCAGTTTTAATAAGCATCAATATGAAGTTTATAATGGTGATTGGTCTCACAGAAAATCAAAGCTGAAAAATATGGCATACTTCAATAGCCTAATTATAGAGCATGAATATTATAGCTTGCTAGAATCATGTTGTAGTAAAGTAGAAAACGTACCTGTATTTAATTATAACTCTAGAATATAATCTGATTTGATAAATAAATCTTCATCACCACTCGAATATTGTCGTGACAGTGAGTGATATAGTTGAATAATTTAAAACTTTAAAAAAGATAAAGTGAACGTTATTAATTACCTGATTCGATATTAAATTGAATGATTCAACTATATTAATGTCAACAAGGATAAATTGAGTAATTCCAGAAGATAAGTTGATTTAATAATTGTAAAACATGTCAGTATTGTGGATAAATTTCAATTTTTAACAAAAAATATTTTTTTCAAATTTAAGTCTGAGTGATTTCTTTGCTACGTGATGTCTTTCCACAACAGATGGATTCCTTTGCTACAAGTTGTCTTTCTACAACAAAAGCCTACCAAGAAAAAGTTGAGCTGTAAAAGGGGTTCTGTTATCTGTGGTGTTGCTTGTAGGAAACTTTTGATGCTTGAAAGAATGCTATTAACCTGAATCTTCTTGAACATGCAAGCGAGAAAGATAATACTTCATAAATTCACATAGTTTGACGTTCACTACTACTCTTCCTACGATATCACATCAGAAATGAAATGTCACTTGACACAAACTATTCATGAACCCAGATCCAAGCGCCTAGTTTATCGTCCATGAATTTCATAATATGCAAACTAAAGCAGCAATTGACATGGAGCTGTTTTCTGTGAATTAATCAAATATAAATGACACTGCATCTTCCATAAACTACCAAGACCAACTTGTACCGGTAGGTCTACATGTTAAAGTTCTGCAGCATTGAATTATTGAAATTCAATTTGATAATTTATTGAATAGATCACTATGTTCAATATATAACCACGATTGAATATGCTGTGTAGTAAATTTTATACAGCTTTGTAACAAAGAATAGATTTCTTTCATTTGAAAAATTTACTACCTATTAGAATTTCAAATGATTGGCTAGTGCAAATACAATTTGGTAATAATCACTATTCATGATACTATTAATACAATTTATTATATAATACTAAATTAGGAAATTGAAGAAGTTTTGGGCAATAGCCCGTTTTTTCTTTTCCGATCGTTGTATTGTTTTTGCTAACCTAATAAATAAATAAATATCAATATGTAGTTTTAAGTATCAGATGTAGCTTGATAGAGCATTCATGAAATTTACTTAGAATAACTCTTCCAATACTTTTCGTAAATTAGAATAAACCTTTCACACTTTGAAAGCTCATGCAAATAGTATTCAATTAATTTAAAAATAATGAGCTAAAAGTTTTTTCAAATCAACGTGATTCGACACCTCTACTGGCATGGAAGCAGAAACCCTATTATAGCGCCACTTCACACTTAACAGAATATAAGTAACATTTTCAACCAAACTAATCTACATGACCGGCCGATTTAGAGCGATAGCTTTGAAAACTTGAGTCTTTTATTTAGGAAATATCTTCTCCAAACGTATGTGCTGAAAAAAGCCTACATATAGATAGGCATGAGTATTGAGAGTTCATATTCTGGCACAATTGATAAGATAGTGGTAAACGGCACATACGATTTTTATCAATATAGATTGGTCTTTCTTTTTCTTCTTCAAGGAAAAAAGTTCACTTTTGTTCTAAAGGGAGAATTCCTCAGTGAAGACTGGACAACTCTAGCCGCATGGCTGTGCTACATTTTACTGTATTGTAGCATGGAGTAACGATAGATTGGTTTTTCTATGATTGTAGCTACAGCCGTGCGCCTTTACACTGTAGTGCAGCTAGAGCCGAGCAGCTGGAGTCGTTTCAGTCGTCGCTTAGGCATTCCACCTTGAGATGCACGAAGAATGCAGATACACGCATTACACATGCAGATGCAGATACATTGATCTATTGATAGGCTACATCAAATAATATTAAACTCCAGCATCAGCTGATTGTATGCTAAGTTATGTTAATGTTGTGTTGCAGCTCGTACACGTGCTATTGCATCGATGGGTACACGGGCGTGCACTGCCAGACCAACTGGGACGAGTGCTGGTCGTCTCCCTGCCTCAATGGTGGCGAATGTCACGACGGTGTCGCCGCATTCAACTGCTCATGTCCGCCTGGCTTCCTAGGTCAGCAACTACCACTTTCAATAATTCATCACATAATAATAAGCCAACTTAAAGCATTGTAACTCATTGCAAAGTCATTCAAAAGTGATTTAGGGCCGGTTTCCGAGCTCGGGATTCAGGTAAGTTCTAGACTTTAAACAGCTGGAGTCAGAAAATTGGCTTTCCAAAAGCAGTAAATGGTTTTGCTAGACGCAGTAAATAGTTGCAGCAAAATAAATCTTCATTTTCTCAAATCTTCATTTCAAGAAACGTTTCTCCTTGACGAAATGAAACATTCCTAATTAGCCGAAACTTTACACTATTTTCTCTTTATTTTATTTTGTGTTCAATTTTATAATTTTTCGAAATTTAATTTAAACGTGACTTTGACTATGACTACGAGTACGCCCCGTTTCGGAAAGCCAATTTCCTGACTGTAATTTCCTGTTTAAAGTCTAAAACTTAGCTAAATCCTGAGCTCGGAAACCAGCCCATAAAGTGATTTGAAAGTACTTTCAACTGATTATTCTATTGCTTGGGTGCATGTTTAGTGTGTATCTGCTGAGTATAAAATATGATTTATGTATATCGGATTATGTATTGTGTAGAATAGAATAGAATAGAATAGAATAGAATTTATTGGTCATTCAATATTCACAAGAAATACATTGACTTTGTCAGATTACATTTTGAAATCAAAATTCATACATAAAAATTTAATACATAAATTCATATATCACTATTACTACAGAAACTGCACCCAGTTAATCAAAAAGAAATCATTCACAGTATACAAACATTCATTAATCAACACATATTTTATTTTATTTTTAAATTGTGCATATGTGAGTAACTTAAACTTGTCAGGTGTGGAGTTGTATAGCTTTATTGACATGAAATGCCAGTTTCTCTGCGATTTGGTATGGCTGTATTGAGGAATTCTAAGTCTATGTCTATTTCGTGTATTTAAGTTATGGTGATTATAATTTGAGTCATATTTTTCCAAATTTTTTTGTACATAACAAAGAATATTAAAAACATACAGTGATGGCAATGTCAGTAAGCCTAGTTCAATAAAATGCGGTTTACAATGAGCATTGAGAGGCAAATTACAAATGATCCTAATAGCTTTTTTTTGAAGGACAAAGATTGAATTAGCTCTTACACTATTAGCCCAAAGCATTATTCCGTAAGATAGGAGACTTTGTATGTGTGCGTGATATATATTAATCAGCACAGGCCTATCAACCGTTACAGATAGTCTACGAAGCATATAAAGGCCTTTAGCAAGTTTACTAGACAAGAAATCAATGTGTGCCTCCCATGATAGACAAGAATCAACCATAACACCAAGAAACTTGATAGGCGTCGTGTCCTTCTCCTTTCTAAAATTAAAAATTATATCAGAGGTTTTATTATTATTAAGAGACAGATTATTAGCTGCACACCAGTCCTTTAGAATACAATAACTGTGATTCCGTTCTCTTTCAAGATCATCTTTGGATGGACAATTTATTTTCAAACCTAAATCATCAGCAAATAGGTAACCGTCCAGACAGTTCCTATCAATATTAATTGGTAAATCATTTATATAAATATTGAAGAGAATGGGGCCCAATATAGAGCCCTGAGGAACGCCAAACTCCAATAATCTGCCATTTGACAGAACCCCATCTTTAAAGACAAACTGATTCCTGTCACTCAAATATGATAATATAAGTTTGACTGCACCTGGTGTAAAGCCATAGAAAATTAGTTTATCCACCAAAATATCGTGTTGAATAGTGTCAAACGCTCTTGAAAAATCGTATGACCTTAGACCTACAGAATCACCTGCCTCCATGTTGCTAATAACCCCACTTACAACATTAACAATAGGATCATTTGTGCTTCTACCCGCCCTGAAACCAAATTGCTTATGAGAAAATAAATTGTTGGTCTCAAAGAAATATGACATCTGTTCATGAATCAACGTCTCATACACTTTAGAGAAAACAGGTACTATTGCAATTGGCCTGAAATTACTTTTCTCCTTTCTGGAACCCTTCTTATGTATGGGCAAAACTTTAACATTTTTCAACTTTTCAGGATAGATACAACCAGCAATAATGCATTCATTAAATAAAAAAGCCAGAACCTCACTTATTTTATCAGCAGCTATCTTCAAAATTGAAGCATTTAGACCATAAATATCCATACACTTACTGTTGCTTAGATTTAAAATTGTATGAAAAACTTTTTCAACAGTTACTGGCTTGAAAGAAAAAATTACTCCTGGTTTTTCCAACTTACTGTAATAATAAGCTGTATTTTCAATACTGACAGGAATATTATTGCTTAGCTGCGTAATATAATCTATAAAGAAATTATTAAAGTCTTCCGAGCTTACATCATCAACTGAAGATCTATTACTACATTTCTTATTTGTTAGACTATTTACAATCCTCCATAAAGCCTTACTTTTATTAACAGAGCTACTTATAATTTTATTGTGATAGGAAATTCTTGTCTTTTTTATTTCAATCCTATATGACTTTTTGTTTCTTTATAGCAGGAGAGTAACTCAGGTGTTTTTAAGGTTTTATATAAATGATACAGCCCATCACATTTAGCCTTCAACGCTCTTAGCCTACTATCATACCATTCATTTTTTTGCTTGAAATTATTGGGTTTACAAGTTTTCCATTGGAATGAACCATTCACAGCTCTCATGAATATTTCAAAAAATTTATTGTACCTATCATTATAATTTGTTACGGAGTACACCTCCAACCAATTTATGGATTTCAGAAAACTTAGAAAAATTCCTACATTAACATTATTAATTAATCTAAACTTAGTGTTATTTACAGTACTTTTTACATCCTTATTTATGAAGTTGAGTCTAAACAGAATTCCTTCATGATCAGAAAAGAGAGAGTGAATGATTTCAGTTGACCATAGACTATTATGAATATCTGTCAAAATATTATCAATACATGATCCATTTGAAACTCCATCAAGACCAGGTCTAGTAATATCATTAATAGTAACAGTCAAACCAAAACTCTCAAACAAATTCAATAAATCATTTTTAAAGCAATCATGACCTAAAATATTTACATTAAAATCTCCACATATGATCAAACTGTAACCATTTTTAAAAACAGCACTTAATACATTATAAAAACACGTTAAGAATTCATCAAATTATTGTATCAATTATTGGTTAAAAGAATGTACAATACCTGAGAATCGAAATTAGGAAATTAATGTACATGAATATTTCCAATTCTATGTCACATTCTTACCTCTAAGTTAATTGAAATAATCTATACTTATGCATCCAATCAGTTCTGAATACAATATGTCTGATTAATAGTACATAATAATACAAAATAGTACTGAACACAGTACAATTCTAAATTTCTGAATTATTGTATGGGGCTGCATTCAATTTTATCACTGTTTTTAATTGCACCAGAACTCATTATCCAATAGACTGTAAAAACCTGCTATGGAGTCACACTCCAAGTATCAGTCGCACTGATACTTTTTTTAATGAATAAGTAGTATCACTCTATTGTAAAATGTAACCTATTGTAACTAACTGGACGTTTTCTGAATATGTAATTAACATCAATATGGAATTTCTATGTTCGCTAGTTTGCTAATTTCGATGAAATAACGACTCTTGTTTTTTTTGTTAATAACTCTAAACTTGGAGGCTTCCTAGATTGAGGTTTCATCAATAAGATTTGAATATAATAAAATGATACATTTCTAGTGATTCCAACATCAATCAATTTGACTCATTTCGCTTAATTTGACCACGTTAAATACACTCTACTACACGATCAATACATTCAAAATCAAACTAGCAACAAGCGTATGGTCCACTTTTCTACAATCGTCAGAGAAATAGCTTGATTCAACTTGAACGGAAGTAATTTGAGCCACCTCGTATACTCGCATCAAATAATGATGATTTTCAAAAGGTAGTATATTCATTCGGCCTGAATAGCTTAGCCTTTCAGGATGATCATTGTGAGTTCAACTAAATTACGCTAAGCCACACCTTTCGATCGATGATGTAAAGTACCTTAGCAATTTGTGCAATGTTTTTTTTTACTATTTTGAAATGGTTTTGATGTTATCTTTACTAACCAAGATCTAATATGAATCACAGTTGCATGTGGACGGACCATACAGAAGATGCATTATTGCTATATTTTCATTCAGCCGCGAATAAAGCACCATTATTGTTCCGCCTCAATTAGGGGGAATAATGATAGAATCGATTGTTACTTTACTTCCAGCTGCTCCAGTACAGCATAAAATGGCATTCAACTTTCAACATCAATTATTTCCTTCCCATAAATTTTATGTTTCTCTTAAAAATAACTAACTGAAAATAATAACATAACGTTGTTGTATTTCTTCATTCTGACTATGTCTCCCCTTTCGAGGCAATATAGCGGTGATTTTTTACTATTATTGATTTATTTTTATTTTTTTTCTGGAAATGGATGAGCCTTAGGAATGTACATGAGTAACGATGAGAGATAAATTCACGTAGTCTACATAGTTGGGTAGGTTCCAAAGCTCAATGAAGTGATTTTGAAGTTCAAATTACAATGAAAACAATGAGGAAATAGAGTGATTATCAGAATATTACACCCAAAATTACAAATTGCAATTTGCAATTTCAAAACACGGCCCATAAGCCTCTCACATAGATCTGTTCTTTGAATACTCCATCATTAGAAAAGCTATATACTAGACTATTTACACAAAGATTAAAATTATTTATTATTTGAGAATGCTGAACTCACAAACAAGAAATCTTCTTCTTCTTTTTTTTCTTCTTCTGGCATTACAGCTCGATGTTAGCTTTAGCCTCTCGCACTAGAGCCCTCCACACATCACGGTCACATGCCTTTCGCCTCCATGCCACAACTCCCATTTTCCGGAGATCACCCTCCACTTCATCACACCATCGACAAACAAGAAATATTGCTTTGCTATTGCTTCAATTGAAGAGAGCTTTCAATATAGTATTTATTATTATTTGAACTACATTAATATAAAATATTGTACTTGCAGGTGACCTGTGTGAGGAGAACGTGGATGAGTGCAGCTCCAACCCATGTGCGAATAATGCCACTTGCATTGACGTAGCCAATGGCTACTCTTGCATGTGTCCTTATGGATACACAGGTATGCATGCTTCAAATTCAATCACATTTCGAACAATGACTAGATGTATTTGAATATACATAAAAACTTAAAGACATGTCTAATTCGTGTGAAAGGTGTTGAACAGTCTCCTCTTGGATATTTAGTACTATGCATTCGGAATGTGTATATGCAGGCTACTTGTTTTCCGAACTTTGGTCAATGGTTAATTACTTGCACATTAATTCAAGTTATAACAAAAGCCCTCTATAAATTAGATTCAGTCATACAAATCAGATTCATAGCCTATTCTATGCTCTCATTATATATTTTTTGAAAAACCTACTTCATTACTTCTCTATCGTTTAAGAATTGAAACTTATGTTTCATCTAATCGTAGTATTTTCAAGATTATATATTTTTAAAATTTTCTCTCTGAAAAATTGAATTTGAGTATTAAACCCACGAGTATCAAGCTGTATTATTTGTGAAGGAGACAAGTAACCCACTAGCTGTTGACTCTAGTATGACAAATGAATGAAACCCCAGCTAATGATTACACTAATTCAAATACTCGATTACCGTACAAGTAGATTGCCTCACTAACTTTTTGGAAAGTTTTCCAAATAGTGAAATCTTTCATCATCTACTGTTTGACAAATGATTCTAAAGTCGATGTGTGATGGTTGAAGCTTTTGGTAGTAGTGATGACTAATAAATGAATTCATTAAAGTTTACAAATTTAAACTTAGGGGGTGAATGAAAGAGCACGATGATCTAGAATTTCATAGACATTGACATTGTTCAGACTAGAATGAACTCCAGTTGAAACGTGGAGTCTACGAACTTTAACGAAGAATACTCAATTATATAAAATTTACTAGCTTTATTTTACAATGAATAGAGCTGGAATAAAAGTTTATTCTATCACATAGTTATCAAGTAAGAAGTAATTATTGTAATGCTTCATTACTTTTTTCTGTTTTTTCCTGTCTTGCCCAAAAGAATTTTTCGCGACGGTTCTATATGTATTTTGGGGCACTGAATTCTAATCTGAAATTCGCTGACATGCCAGAAGGCGGCTTCACCACCAAAACTCCCAAAAAAACCCAAAATTTCGGACTTATTTCAAGTTTTCCATTTAATCTTGAGAACCTTTAACTTTTCGAGAAAAAGCATTCCCTAAAATATGAAAGATAATAAAATTTCCAATAAATTGAGTGGTCGCGCAGGACTCTACGATTTTTGATTCCGTGTTTTAAAAAAAGGGGTATTTTGATTCCGAGTTTTAAAAATAGGGGTATTTTTAAGGGGTTTTCAAAATTATGCAAACCTACCAATTCTAGCCTATACAACTAGGATCTTTTTCTAGTCATGATAGAAATTCATGTCCTACTAAAATTCAAATTCTCATTATAATACCTCTTCATGGCCTTCCTAACAAAAAATAAACATTTCGGCTGAAATCACCTTACGAGGGTTATATTATATGAGAATCTCTCGTTAGATTGCAGTATTTCCTAGTGGGGGGCACACATAGGGATACGTCCAGGATCAAAACTTTAATCACTTATAACTTTTGACTGAATGATCGATCACATCTCCTCGTACTACAGCTCGTTCATATCAGCTCGTCATAGCGGTTGAAAATCATGTATCATATCACTAAAATTTGTTTAAAAAATAGGAAATTTCTCCTTTAGTGTATTTCAGCCCATATTTCAATGCATAGAAAAATGTCCGATTTCTATATTCAAAACTGTGTGTCTCGGTAACTCAAAATGATACTTGGTCTTGATTTGAAGAAAAGAATCTCCTCTTTTATGTGAGGTGAATGATTTTTGTAAAAATATAATCGTGAAGTAAGATACGTTTGTTTCTAAAAATCAAGAAATTTGCGATATTTTTTTCATTTTCACAGTCTCGACAGTTTTTCGATATAAACAGTAATGCAAGATCAATTTAAGGCAACTCAGCTTATAGAGCATGAAATTTTCTCTCATATAAGACCAATCGCAAGTTTCTATCATGTATTGTACTCATTTTAGAGACTCTTTAATAACAGTAAAATCGCAAGAAAAATGAGGAAATGGAGATCATTATTCAATTGGCTGTAGCTTTTGAACGGTATTGAAAACAGGAGTATAATTCATGGGAGTGAAAAGAGGAGAAAATTCATCACAACCTCGACTACTTTTTGGATTTTTTATCTGAAGTGTTCCACAAGATACGCAACGTTGCTTATGCGAGACTGTGAAAATGGGGGAAATATCACAAATTTCTCGCACATGCAAAGTTGCGTATCTTGTGGAACATTTCAGATAAAAAATCCAAAAAGTAGTCCTGCGCGACCACTCAATTCATTGGAAATTTTATTATCTTTAATATTATATAGAGAATGATTTTTCTCGAAAAATTCAAGGTTCTCGAGATTAAATGGAAAACTTGAAAAAAGTCCAAAATTTTGGGGGTGAAGTCGCCCTCTGGCGTGTCAGTAGATTTCAGATTAGAATTCAGCGCCCCAAAATACATATAGAACCATCGAAAAAAATTCTTTCGGGGCTGTTTCCTGAAAAACGACCATTGACTGGACTATAAGTTGTTATCCTATTATATTAAGCGAGCAATTTCTGTATAATTATCTGTTTATATTTTTATATCTGGCTATCTGGTTATCTTGTTAAATGGTTATTTATGTTCAACGGGTCTCGGAAACAGCTCTTACGATTTTCAAGAAATTCGGAATATAGTAGGTTTATGATATCAAAATTCGATTGCACTAGGTCTCATCCCTGAGAAAACTCCCTGAAGGACATGAAAAGGATAATTAATTCATCCTTGGAAAAACAGATGATGATTCCGTCGTCTGTCGATAACAGAAGATGCGTGTGCCTGTGTGGGAGATCAGCTGTGTAATCAATTAGCTTACCGTATCTCGCGAGAAATCTAGAATTTTTAATTGACTCGATCAAAATACAGTAATCTGATTTGTTGACATGAGATGGTATATATCATAATATTCAAAGTTAATCATTATTTTACAGTTCTAAGTGATTAGTGAGTGTTATATTGTCATTCAATTTAGTATATGTAAACAATCTAAATTAGAAGTTTCATGTTTTCAAATATTTGGACTGAAAATTTCACTTGAATTCAAGTGTATGAAACATAATCTACTTTTTGAAATATTAAATATTCCAACTATAATTTTTATAGTGCATAAATCAAAATTCGGGGAAGAAACAGTTTTGGGCTGTGCCTGTTAGTCCTTCCCAAACATTTTAAAGAATTGAGTTCTGTTTATCAATGAATAAATAACGAGCAAAGCTCGGTGCCCCGATATTTGGTATTAATAGATAGAATTTACAAAATGTACTTGTTCAGATGATATCTTTATTCCAAAAAACAAACCATTTGAAGATACATTTTGTTCGACTTGTGTTATTTACTCTTGTAATGTTAAAAAGTAAATACTACCAACAACGCAACATCAGTGACAACCTGTTCCAATTTATGATAAATATCGGGGCACCGAGCTCCGCTCTGGAGTACCTACAAAAGCATATAAAATTATTACGGAAGAAGAAATTGTAATAAATATTCATAGCTCATACAGAAAGGTTCTATCTAATCACAGTGGATTGAGATTAATTCCTAGAGGAATGCAAAAAATTCTCTCACAAAAGCATGTTAAATTTTAAACCTGATTAATTTCACGTGAACCAAATCACAGAAGAACATCTCAAACAGATAGCTTGTCTGATTGGTTCTACTAGAATTAATCAGGATAAAAATTTAACCGGCTTTTGTACAACTGACACTAAGTACCTGATTGAATTAGGCACAAAAATTCAACAGCTGAGTCATAATTTTGTCTCACACACATGCAATGTCCTTCAGTGAGTTTCCCCAGGGATGAGACCTAGTGCAATCGAATTTTTATATTATAAATCTACTATGTTCTGAATTTCGTGAGAATCGTTAGAGCCGTTTTCGAGATCCGGTGAAAGAGAAACATCTAAACATTTAAACATCTAAACAGAAATTGCTCGTTTAATAGTATAGGATTTAGAATACCTAAACTTGCCGACATGATATATTGTATGAATAAAATCGTTCCAAATTTGTATGAATGTTTAGGTACCAAAATTGCTATGCAATATTCTTTTGCAATAAAGAATTATCAATGATATTATTATTCAACTTTTTATAAGTAACCTTAACATTTAAAAAGCGAAGCCTCCATTACTTATCTTTTAATATCCTATTAAAATATTTGTCATGTAGTTTTCCCTGATGTAATGTAGTACTTTCTAGTCCTCCCAAACAAGAACGGATGTACTGCTATTCTCAAAAATAATATCAAAAAGATACCTCATTTCTATTTTAAAAGAGATAAGAAACGATGGTATATATTTTTGCAATATTATGAAAACAGAAAGAATTCCTCAAAGGTAAATAATGTCCTTTGAAAGATTAGAATGTAAGATGTGAATTTTATTGTCATACACTGACTAATGTTGAAAACTAAAGGGTTGGAAATTGGGGTAATTTGGGGGGGGGCATTACACTTAAATTGGGGGGGCATGCGCCATTGCCCTTGGGGGGGCTGGGCACCCCTGGTGGAGTCTACGAACTTTAACGAAGAATACTCAATGATATAAAATTTACTAGCGTCTTACAATGAATAGAGCTGGAATAAAAGTTTATTCTATCACATAGTTATGACTTTATAGTGAAGCATAACTATGATGTTAACAGTCATTCCACTAATTATATTAACAGTTATACTGGGGAAGATGGATCTAGACTGTCTGGCCGCTATGGCTTCGTATAAAATGAGCGCTGCTATCCAGAGATTGTCAGTTTGGTAAGGTGTAAGGTGTAATGGTAAGTAATCCTGACTGACAATTAGGAGGTACCGGGTTCGATTCCCAGACTGACAAATAGATTTTTGAATAGTAGCGCTCATCGAATTTCCATCCAGCTGTTTACACTGTTGTCAATATTTGCAGTAACAGAAGTCTACGTGGTGATTTACAGCATTTAATTTGGATTTTAGTTTAATAATAATTAAAGATGGATCTTCTTTATCACTCACCAGGATTGATAGAACTGACATTTATAGTTTTTATTGAAAATCAATGAAACATGGCATAGTTGCTCAATTTATAGTAAACCCACTTTTTTCATGTACAGTATTTAAAGAGAATTATATTTGTGTAGGTTTACACTGTGAGGTAGATATTGCAGTATGTAACAGTACAGAGGAAGCGCAATGTCACAACGGAGCTCTGTGTGTGGAGGGCCCTGGCATGACTTTCACCTGTATTTGTGCGCCAGGTAAGTCACATACAACATGCATATCATTTATCAATATTCCCCCTTTCAAACCATTGCCATTAGATTGTTGAATATATTTCTAACAATAGAGATTATTCGAGTATTTGCAATTTCTACTTCCACTATTGATATCTTATGAAATAGGTAGGCCTAAATGATTTTTGGTTGAAAAACGAATAATTGAATTGTAAAAAAACTTTCCTTTTCAACTCAATCGATATTATACTTCTAAATAAATATAAAACTTGATTCTGCTGCAAGTTTACTGATGAAAAAGTAACAATATTCCTCTCAAAGCGTCGAATTGCAAGACAAAGTTTTTATTTGAAATTAATTAGATTTAATCTCATTGGATTTCTTAATACTTTATCCAGAATATTCATTTAGCGTTTAATTAAAATCTTGTAAAGTTTTTTTAAATTTTTATGAATACATTAGTGCCTTAGATATAATTTATCTGCAGTATAATTTCCTCATAAATTCTACACTTATTAACATAAAATATAACATTTATAATTTCTATCTGGATACTGATGTTTATAAATTCCTTGCTGTTTGTTTCAAAGCTATGCTACTTAAATAGGATATATTTTCCAGCTGCCAAACTTTCATGTCTCTCCTCTTTTCTCTTTTATTATCTTTCTTTTTTTAATATTTCATACACTGTTAGTATAGAACAAAATTATTTCAAACGTTTTATGTACCTTCTCTGCTGTATTGAAGTTCTTCAAGCAACTTATTCCTGCGCACAGGTTTCACACCTATGCAGATATTACTGATTCTGGCTATTCAAGTTTGAACAAGTGGCTTTCCATTAGTTTCCAAATTGGCCGAATCCAATTTAAAATGACAGGACACAGTGTGCGAAGACCTTATGCACTTTTGCAGTATTTTTCTTGCTTTTCTTTAATTTTTTTATTGTGAAAAATAAAATTCAAAGAGAAAATATTGATTACTGTATCTTGATTAACAATTACGGTAATCTATGTTCAATGAATGTTAATTTCAACATTCAAGCATCCAGTTTTTCAACTTTCCTCGATTCCAAGAGAAGGTTTTGATTCCCCAATTTAAGCTCTTGAAAGATGAAACGTATTTCGCTCAATAACTTCGAATTAATGTTTTGATTCGATCATTCTACCAATGTTTTGAAATGAGCAAGTGGGCGATTAGCCACTGCAGAATGTCAATGAATTATGGATGTGTGATTATGCGCTGCATTGCATTGGACATTTAGGCTGGAAGGGACGCCTCTGCAACGAGGTGATAGATGAATGCTTCTCGGCGCCATGCCAGAATGGGGCAGTTTGCATCAACCTTCAACAACCGACAGGCGGCTATGCCTGTGCCTGCCTTTTCGGTAATCAAGTCAACCGAAATCAATCAATATCGAGCCGCCATTCAATGCTGCCTACAATCTCATGCCTCATCCATTGAAACACTTCAAAAAACATGAAATCAAACATCAACTCATCACAAATCGCTTTTTCACTATGTGTCTGCCTGTTGTTCAAAACACATACATTGCACTTGCTTCAAGAAGATTACGATTTTAAATTACCCTACTCACAAGATTTCGTTATTATCATTTCATAAATAGTAGATTCCTGAACAATGAATTAATAATTCTGATTCACTGAATCATTTGTGAATATATATTAATATATCTTTATCTCAGTAAGAAGGCCTACATTTCTACACTTCATACTTATTAGAGTATAAAATTGTACATTTTTCAGTGCATTTTCATTGTACAAAAAATTAATTCAGTCATTCATGGAACAACATTTGTTTGGTACAGACTTATTTTAATTTTTCAGGAGTTGGGCAATTATCATTATAATTGTTTGTCCAAGATCTAGATCTTAAGCTAGTCTGCGATTTAGTGTGTCACTCAAGGTTCTTTATCATTTAAATAGAACCGATATTAATAAGTTTTGTGATAATTTCAATAATACTAGAAAAGTAAATAACTAGAAAATCAGGAATCTAATAATTCAACAATTTATTTGATGAAATATCCAAATAATGTAGGTCTACCTATCAATGCATTATTAATATGATCAACTAATACCCAAATAATTTGTATTAGAGTGAGTCTAGAAAGAATTCTTTCAGAAAAATAAACTATGGGCATACTTATTTGAAATATTACTCAGACATAATCATAGTAACTTGATAAACACTGAACATTTTCAAATTTTAAGCATTTTTATCCAAATGCCACGATGATTTGACTAATATAATAATAATTCTAATAATTATTATGAAAAATGAGACAGCTCAAGCAATGAGCCTTATAAGATTTTATTGTTGCATTTTATGAACCTTTTTTGTGATGAAAGAACGAAAAAATAGTATAAATAGAAATTATTATATTTCGAGTGTACCATTCCGAGTTGAGTTGAAAACAGGTAGGCTACTACTTCAGAGTTCAGAATAGAAGATAATCTAATTTGAATGAAAATTTGGTGTATTCAAGAGACATTTATGTGAATTTATATGTTTTACACAAATTAACTTAGCTTTTGCTCAGGCTTTTACTTATGAAAAAGGTTCTGAAGAGCGTTTCCCGTTCAACAAACATTATTATTCCATCATCTCATTTATTTGTTTGTTTATGCAGCGTGTATATGCTTCATGTTTTGTATATTTTAATCTTTTATTTTTGGATGTTGTGTTCTTGTTCGTACTATGTTCTTATGATTGATTCAAGGCTTTATCTGTTGCATGTTCCATGTTGTACAGCTATTTTGATGTTGTCAATTTCACGTTTTTTGAAACAACTAATTGTATATACTTGAATAATATATTTTTTATTTATTACAAAAACAAGGAAGACTACAGGCATTAAGTACCTCTATTCAATGTTTTTAGTAATGTAAGGGCTACTACCCATACATAATTACTATATCGATATTGCTTTTTATTAATTGATTTTTCTCGAATTTTGAAGTGTTTTATCTCTAGAAAATTTATAATATTACTTGAATTGTTCGTCTTGTAAATAGCAAGAAATGCATTGAACAAAATTGCTTTTATGGTGCACTTATTATTGCTATAATTGTTTCATTTCAAACATTGTTCAACATTTTAAAATGTAACAGTCAATCTTGCAGACTTTGATGTTAGAAAATAGAGGCGCCTGAAAGGCATAGTACAGGCATTTAAATTTAATACGGTAACATTTTTATTTTTCGCTGGTGAAGTTTAATTGAAATTTAATCAAGCAAGTAAAATTGACAGACTTAAATTGATTAAATTGAACATACTTAGACTCGGTTGCATAAAAGCCGGTTGAATTTTAACCGTTATTAATTTCACGTGAACCAATCAGAGAAAGCGTCTTTGAAAAGGCGGCTTCTCTGATTGGTTGTCGTAGAATTAATCACGATTAAAATTTAACCTGCTTTAGTGCAACCAGCACTTAGATTGATATTATTATATACAGTAATAATATTCCAGCAGTTGGTTAACTGCAATTTCTAATAACATCTTCAATTTATTCCGCAAAACTCAAGTAAAATATTGTTCTTTAGAGGCTCAAATTTAGAAAAGAGTTCAGTGTGTTTCAAAATCTTTCTCTTTTCAATTATTGAATAGGCATCTTGGAAAATTCAATCAGTCAAAAATTCAACTCTCCAAATTGAGATTCATAGTTTTAGAAAATAGTTTCAGTGATAGTGTTTGTATGATGTGATAGAGTAATACGATAGAACGTTGTCGATCCTAATGGCTAAATTGAAAATGGCTACTTCAGCCGTCACCTTCACTTGGTTTCATTAATAAGTGTTTGAAATTTTGGGTCCTTGAGGTGTCCTTAAGCGCGCCTCTCCACTAGGAAATACTGAAATGAAGTGCATCTAACGGGTGATTCTCATAGAACATAATCTTATGAACTTATGTCATTGTGCGAATTATCAATGTGAAGACTATGTAGTTGGTGATGATGGTTGAAGCTGAAAATTAGGTGTTTTCCACAATACAAGGAGCATTGTTGTCAGGTGTACCTGGAAATCTATATGAGATAGAGCGCTCTACCTAATCTCGGATTGTAGAGCACAAAAATACGCCCAGAGGGATTTTGAATTATATATCTAAATGGTAACAATCGGAAGATATTGTTGATCAAAAACTGAAATTCATCAAAATTTATTTTTTCTTCAAATTTCACTCATTTTTGAAAAAATCATAACTCAGTACTCATTGGAGATAGATAGTTCCGAATGATCTCATTTTATTCAGAATTTCATAATCTAGGAAAAAGGCGAGAGCAAATTTTTCTGTCCGATTACGAGATTTGGCAGAAATAGCGTAAAACTGGAAAATGAGCCGAAAATACGAGGTTTTTGGGCCACCCTGTATCTAGCACGAGGAAATTTTGCATGAAGAAATTGGTTCTGGACTTCTCTCATGTACCCAAATAATATATTTAAAATCAGAACTACAATATAAATTGCATGCACCAATGTATATAGTGACTGGACTAGATCGTATATATCGAACAGTGGAAAGAAAAATAATCAACTTCTGCCTATTTTCAATATTGTCATGTAATGTAATAATCTTATATCCATATTATTTTTAGAGTAGAATAATAAAATCTTACTAGAATGCTTCAGCTTCCAGATCGTATATATCGAAAAGTGGAAGGAAAAATAATCAACTTCTGCCTATTTTTAATATTGTCAAGTAATGTAATAATCTTATATCCATATTATTTTATTAAAAGAGTTTTGAAAACCAGTGACGATTACCGGTTCCGTACAGTAAACGCGTACGTACTACCTATTCATAAGCGGGCTAAGCCAAAACTAAGTTTAGTCTTGTGACCATCCAACCCTGAATTTTGATATTTCATGATCAACGTGATGAATTAATTATCAACTATTTTGTTACTCGAAGTATGGTTCTCTATGGAGATTCTAAATTCAAATAGTTCAGTTAGGATGATTTTACTCACATTCAAAATCATTTGAGTTTCAGATAGCCATGGATGTGCATTAATGTTGTATTCCTTCCATTGATCTGAAAGAAAAAACAAAGTGAATTAATTAGAAAGTAGTAGGCCTACTGTAGTTCATTTATTATCAAATCGAGTATCCAACTGGTTCACCAAAAAATGACAACTCTTTAAAATTATTATCGGCGGATGTGTGTTTTAGAACTAGATCTATATGGAAGCGTGATGCTTTATAGAAATTATTCGTTTTTGACATGCTATCATCAACTTTGAACATGTTTTTTTTTCTCTGAGAAAGAAAAGTACGATAGAAAATACGTCTCCACGGTAAAAGCGGGATTATGTCTTGACCAAAGCATTAGCGGTTCAATGCTTTTTAATGATGTAACAAAACGTGATAGCCCCACCCAGTTCCTCTATAGTGAGGTCCACTTTATAATGGCAGTGTTTGATTGGCAATGGTATCCTTTATCTATCATTCAACAAAGCGGATAGCGCTATCTCTTTCTCGCTTTGCTCTGTTGCCAAATCGTCTTTCAACAATGTAGAATTAATAATTAAATAGAAAAAAATGCATCTTAATTATTTAAATTCATCATGAAATTATTGAAGAATAAGATATAATTGATTATTTTAAATGAGAATGAACAGTTAATATTACATCAATAAACCTGTACCTATCAGCTACCGTCTATAGAAGGCATTGACAAGACGGAGGATCGGCAACGTTGTTCTCCTATCTTTCTTCACTGCCATTTTAACGTAGATCCCACTATTGAGCCGTTTCTCACCTTTTCTATGATGGTCAACAGAATACAGTTCAAAAATGGTAGTTTGAATGTGAAGAAAAGTTGTCAGCGCTTTACTCTGCATTCTCATCCACTTGTTTGATGTAGATTTGCTCATTTTGATTTGCAGATGCTGGAACGGAGGGACATGTATAGATGGCGTGGACAACTACACGTGCTCGTGCCCACCCAGCCTCACTGGACGGCACTGCGAGTGTCTCATCTTGGACAATGGTCATCTAGACTGTACATATGTAGTCACCACACCAGAGCTTCCATTTACTACTTACCATTATCTACTCTCTTCTAGAAAAATATCGATTGAAGATCATCAATCAAATCCAGTCACTTCTACTAGTTTTAGAACATCAGTGGAGATTTCGTCATCTCCGAAATATGTGCCAATATTTTCACTAACATCTTTGAATCAAACTTCAGAATTTACTACCGAATTGCAAAATGTAACTGAAGACCAGAGTGAAGTAACAACTGATTTTTCTGACAAGACTTCGGAAGGATTTGTTGACACTGTGACTCCTTATTGGTCTATTCACGAGTCTACTGGAATCACATCAAGCAAAGAAACAGACTCAACCACTATCCAATATGAATCAGACGCTACAGAAAAAACTCCTTCGATGATTCCAACAGGAACTTCATATTCGAAAGAAACATTTGGTTATACTCAGGAAACAAACCCAATAATCACAACTGATATCTATACCGAATCTACAGAGAAGGCTACAAGATTGACTGACTTGACTGAGGAATCAGCTTCTACTGTAACAACAGATCTATATGATATTCAGAGATCAACAGAATTTCGTCACCATACTACACCTTCTTTTGAGCACGGTTCAACTGCAGTTACAGATGAAACAGAAACGATGTTTTCAGAAGCAACTGTGATTACATCGCAAACAAGGCAAGGGGATGAGTCTCTCCCTGACATTCATACAACCGATATGATAACTGAAATTGGACCCTCCACCGCTTCCACAACGACCAAAGTGACCAGAAAACATCCTACCAGTCTCCATCCAGAAGATAGACAGTTCACTGACTGGATTGCATCCACAGAATTCAAATCCATGTCCACAGATAAAGTTCATCCAACAGATTCCTCATTCACTGACTACACGACGCAGTTTGCTGAGACCATGCCAACATCTTCGATAGGATTCGACTCTTCCACTGAATACTTTCTTGATTGCACAAGATTGCCTTGTCTCAATGGAGGAACTTGCGTTTATGAAAAGGAGATTACAAAGGTAAGACGGTTTTAGATAGTTCATTTTAAACGCAATGAATTAAGAACATTATGAACCCATTTCTATATGGTGTGTATAATCATCGACAAATTTACAATATCAAATTGTTACAAAAATATATATTTTTTATAATATAAAAACTCATGGAAATCTGAGTTTTGAATTAAAATTATCAATTCCCAATATCCAGCTTGTATTGAAGAAGCCAACAGAATTATGTAATAAATATGTGATTTTACTGTTGGATTCTACTACACAGTGGTATGATATAAATTGAAAAGAAATAAAATGATTATTATTTAATACTATGCAGTTCAGAGATGCACTGATATACTGATAGCTTTATTTTGGTGTAGGTAACTGAAACTGGAATACAATTTGAATAAATCATGTACCAGCACACCATCGGCAGGTCGTTTTTTTATTTTGCCAAGCTTTCCAGAAATTATTCGTAATTAAAGATTATTACGACGCTTCTCTTTGTCGAGCTTTTATTGAAAAGACTGTTTTTTATAGTTTAATTAAGGAAAATTGTTGGTAATACAATTTGTCGTTTCACTTATTATTGATGCCTCAATCTGAATCTAGCTTGGAATTTGTTGTTCCTACCATGACAATTCTTTATTTTTAAGAAAATTCTGTTTATATAAATAAATTAATGAATTTTGTTCGACAAATTCGTAGAATGTTTGCTTAATATACTCCATCTTATTAGATTTTTGCGTACAACGCAAAAATTCAGTGTTTATTTTGTTATAAGCTATCTATAGACCATTTTATCCAATATTTTGTTAATTATTTTCCATTGTTTTCTTTAAAAATACTGTTGTTATTCATTCATTCGAAAATCATTTTGCATTTACAGTGCAGCTGTCCGTTTGGTTGGTCTGGATTCCACTGTGAGGAACACTCAGGTAACAATTCAATTACTAGAGTAAATAATACAACGGATGTTTTTAATTGGTTATTGGGAATTTTATTATTGTTATACGTGGTTTTCTTCTTATAATCGATTATCAATATTTATGCTTCTAGAATGCTTTCAAACCCTCAGCTTATTGGGATATTTTCACATAAAAAAAGCCCTGAAAAAGAATAAAATACAAAAATTTTGTGAAATAATTTGATAAATTAATGATAATTGATATGATATAATGATGAATTATTATAATGATAATGATGATTTGTATGTATGATAATAAATTCTAATATATTCGAATAATGTGCCAGGAAGAGCTTTAGATTTATTTCATGAAATATTGTGCTTGAAACGCTTCTCACGGACTGAATTAATTCTTTTTAAAATGATAAGTATTAGGTTGTTGGATTGTTATTAGCGTATGGATATTCCCAATTAATTTGAAGTTTTTCTTCCACCTTGTAAGCATATATTCCAACCAATTAATTCTCTACTATTAGCGGCTATTTCTAAGAGCTGTGTGTTGAAGTTGATTTTGAAAATGTTTTACGATAGTTGATAATAAATAGTTTATGAAATTTATTTTTACTGTAGCCTATATATTTGAATTTGAGAGAAAATATTTTGTCTAGGTCTAAACGTCACCACATTGTCAATTTTTAGAAAAAAATAACTAGTAGGAAATATATAAACTATATTCATAAATCAACTATATTCGAACAAAGATCTAGCCAAATCAATCAAAATACGGTAATATATTTGAAAGCGTCAAATTCCTATTAAATATTAATACTCTTATACAAAAATAATTAAAACCAATTCGAAAAAATCAAACACTAGGCCTCTATTCAATCAAATTAAGTATATTTTCACTTTTAAGTTCAAGTGAAAACGTTCACTCTAGTTCTAGTTTTTGGGTGCCCAGTATTCTAGTTAGGGTGGCCATATTGTTTGTTGCTAATATATGTGCACATCATCAAGCCATGACAGAAACTAAATTTTAGTTTTAAAACGTAGTAGACTTTATCTCTCGTCTGAATTGTTTCATTTACACTATAAAGATATCCTAACATTTTTTTCTGATGATGCTTACATGAGCACGCTTCAGTTGGTTTCATGATAATAAGGATTCATGATAATAAATGAATGGACCAAAAACTGTCAGCTTGAATTTTAGTGTCGTTTGCTTTTTAAAATGTAAGAAAACTTGATTGGGATGATTATTCAATGAGCTATAACTTAAAAAATAACTTATTTTTGTCATTTAAGATCTATTTCTACTTCCTTTTTTCTAGCATTCCTAAAAGTTGTTTTCAGAAATGTATATTGTCGATGTTCCTGATGTAACTTTGATTGTTGACTATTATCTCGTGATTTCTATATGCAACAGATCTTTACTGTGTAAGTTCTGTAGCTTATAGTACACTGTAGTAAGTTAAATAGTTTACTGTAGTAAATTCAGTTTAGTATGTGATAGCTTGTGATATCTAACTTTATAAATAAGAGCAATGCGAGCAAGTCTGACAAGAATGGCTTGATATTTTAGGATAATCCATATTTTGAATGGGACAATATAAATTTCAGAATCAACTGAAATATGAGGATTAGATTAAAATTATTCGTGACTAAAATTGTTCATTCACATTTTATATTTAGCCCAGTCAACGAAGTGTTATAGAGGGAAAAGTTTGGAAGACAATTTTTGACCCCGCAGTTCTGTTTAGGGTAGTGAGGAGGTAAACATATCAAAAGTCACCACCCCAACCCACTGTGCTAAGGGGGTGGGGGTGGTTCAAAGGTACCATTTTTTGGTTTCTCGCATATAACTCGAACATTATGCATTTTACAGACATGACTACTCTATAAGAAATTAAAGCTTACATAATTTCCTACAATATTGATCTCAAAACTTTTTCTATATCTCTTTCACTTTTCGAGATATCCGCTCTGAAAGATGTGAAATTTTTGAAAAAACACATTTCCTTCAATTTTTTGCTATTTTTGCTCATAACTTTTTGAATATCGATGGGAAAAATCCATGCTGATCATGAGCTTATAGAGCATAAAATTCTCTTCAATTTGATGTATAATTTCACAAGTTTACGCACATCCCCACGACTGTTGCAGCAGCTTCAGTGTTGAGTGTGAGATCTTCATTTTATAGAAATTGATCACTTGACAATGAAATTTGAGTCTGGAACATCTGGTACATAATTTTTGACTTTGCAGCTTAATGAAGACTATTTGGGAGATAAACATAGCAAAAATACGCATCTCTAGCCCGTCTATTGAAGGTGTGGAACTGCTAAATTGACACTTGTTGCAGAGTTGAAAATTTCACCCACCACATTGAATCTGCTATAACAATAGAAGGGAAACATTAAGTTGAGAAATAATACATCAAATTGAAGAGAAAACAAAGCTCTACAAATCTACGGTGAGCATTCATTTTTACGATGCATTGTTGCAGAGTTGTAGACCCTGAAATATCGAAAAATAGGTTTAAATCTGTTATTTTAACAATTTTACACTTTAAGAGCGTATATCTCGAAAACTGTTGGAGATATCACAAATCATCAAAGAACAAAATTGTAAAGAATTTATCAAGCTTCATTTCTGAATATCTAGTCCAATAGCTAATAGCATTCTTTCCAAATTCCTCTATCAATTGGTCTATTTTTGCATAACTGAAGATCTCACACTCAACACTTAAGCTGCTGCAACAGTCGTGGGGATGTGCGTAGACTTGTGAAATTATACATCAAATTGAAGAGAATTTGATGCTCTATAAGCTCATGATCAGCATGGATTTTTCCCATCGGTATTCAAAAATTTATAATAGCAAAAATAGCAAAAAATTGAAGGAAAATGTGTTTTTTTTTCAAAAATTTCACATCTCTTAGAGCGGATATCTTGAAAAGTGAAAGAGATATAGAAAAAGTTTAGAAATCAATATTGTAGGAAACTATGTAAGCTTTAATTTCTTATAGAGTAGTCATGTCTGTAAAATGCATAATGTTCGAGTTATATGCGAGAAACCAAAAAATGGTACCTTTGAACCACCCCCACCCCCTTAGCACAGTGGGTTGGGGTGGTGACTTTTGATATGTTTACCTCCTCACTACCCTAAACAGAACTGCGTGGTCAAAAATTGTCTTCCAAACTTTTCCCTCTATACCCTTTTTTGAGCATTCATTGCCTGGACTAATTGTTCATTTGTGACAATACAACATAGTCTACTTGATATTATTCATCTCCAAGATGTTATATTTTCTTCATCAATCTGAAAATTATAATCTCAACTACGGTAACTATCACCAGTTTTACTCGCGTTTCAGATGATCGAAATAATCATTTCCAACGATGAATACCTTTTGGCATTTCAGAAATGTATGCAACCATAGAAAAAAATAGCATAAGATGATATCCCATGGTATAGGTCGTTCATGTTCCAAATTTTTTGTTAACTCAAGACGAATGTCTATTTACTGTTTTAGCGTAATGTAAGATGTCTATTGTCTATAATGTAATGTCTATTAATTAATGTATTAATGAGAGTGTAAGACCGGTACATTACCTATGAGAGATCTCTAGCATCACATAGCTTCACGAAAAATAACTACTAGGACTATCAGCTTGAATAAGAGTGGAATTTAGAACATGAACGCCCTACAACATGGGATATCTTCTTATGCTATCTTTTTTATTATGCAACTAACTAGTAACTTATATAGCAATATTAACTAATAAAATTCCAAATGCTGAAAGTGAGGGCTTACAGGGTGCGCTACTTTATAGCTTATTCTAGTAGTGCTATGAATGTGCTGTATTTGGTGATTGAAATGTGATAAAGCTTTAGTTTAGAATTGATTTGAACCTGCTATTATTGAAGAGAAAGGGATTTTAAATAGGCTAGCAGAACCAAAAATTGTTAAAATAATGACACTGATATTATAAAATTCAATTACTATTATAAATTTATGGAGAGAAATATTGAATTGTTATGAGGTGAAAATTGTTTGGCTTTCTGAATATAATATAAATTAGGCAATATACATTAAAAACACAATTACTAGACTAATAGTTATTAAATGCCTGCTGCTCTCTTAATACAAATACTGTATTAAAGTATCATTTATACTCAATCGTTGAAGAATGAATAATGTTGTAATGCTTTATATTCTTGAATAAAGTTTTGCAAATCTATAAATCTAATCGTTATTTTAATCTGAAACCTCCACTCAACTTTATTGTAGCCTAAATGAATAATAATGGGAGATCCGTTTCATGAATTTGGCTTTTTCAATGGAATTCGTTTTTTTAGTATGCTCTAAACAAATCTATCAATTATCAGAAAATCCTATTTTAATAATAGAAAATTACTGTCGCTTTTAATTCAATGAGAGCAGCAGAGCAACACTGATTTGACAAAAATAGTACGAGTCGGCTACATAGAACTATAAAGACTAGTGTAAGTATTAGTAGGCAGATCGGTGAAGAGTCTCAACTTCTGATTCGCCTTATCCTATAAATATTTGAATGTTATACTTGAACTTATCAAATTAATGAATTCATAAGTAACCATAGCTATGAATATGCTAGCTATAGATTTTAAATCATCGGCCAGAATTGAACTGTTTTTGCCTACTAGGCCTATAAACTTGAAGTTTTTAGAAGTTCAGCAAGAGAAGTTGAACTCTAATTAAAAATACTGCCTTGTTGATTAACTTCCTTGTGAATTCTCTAGGCGTGATCTAAGGTGAACTTTTCAATCAGATTATGAAAGTTCTAGTTCTAGATGAAACTCATGCAAGAAAGTTTACATAACTCTTTCTGATTAAGCTTATAGCACCTAACTGAAATAGCTTCCATAGTGAGAGCCTCACAAGAAGCTTCAGTGATGATATTCTAAGGTCGCTGAATAATTCAGAGCATTGTTTGTTCGAAAATAACCACAATTAATTTTAAGTGGATTTATTAATTAAAACGTGTTGGGGAAAATTAGTTCCTGTTCGAAATAATTTTATAAAATTCTACCAAGAGCTTTAGGTGAAGGAATCCGAATAGAATAGAAATCGAATTAACTTGAATCAGTAGACACAAAATATTTTTTCAAAGTTCAATATTTTAATGTTCTCGTGATAATTATGGATAATGGTGAAGAAAAGTAATACATATTCTGTGCTCTTACATATTATGCTCTCAGCATACAGCCTGGCACTGAGTCGTTTTTAAAAGTGTGGGTTTTGGATGGTAATAGCATTCCTTCTAATGATGTTACCACATCATAGTTATAGGGTTATTGAAATTTGAAACACAAATATTGAAATGAACTACCTACGTCCATTGTAAAATTAGGATTCGATAACGTTTTATATCAAGGTTTATAGAATGATTCAACTTCGAAAGTTTTTGGGAGAAGGATTATATGCTTGTTTGACTTGTTCGTGTGAGAGGGTAGGTGTGAAGAATGAATCTTTTCCATTATTCTCACTCGATTTTGCCTCAATTCCAAATCAATAAAAAGAAGACCAGTTTAAAATGTTGCCGCAATAGGCCACTCAAACAATATTTAAAGTTATTATTTCACTTATATTACAAGAGCTCATTGTTGCACTAAAATATGAATGTGATGATTGAAGCTGACAATACCACTCTTAATTCTAAATTAATTGATTTGCATTTTTTTCCATTGTCTATTGTTTTTTGAAAAAAAACTGTTATTTTTTTTCCTAAACAGTCATTAGCCCAGTAGCAAGTGTTAATTCCTTGAACTTTATTATACAGTGATAATCTAATTTATTTTTGCATCTCTCATCATCAATAATAATTTATCATCACTTCATCAAAATAAACTTAAGAAAGTCAGTAGCTTCATTGGAACTTTACAACGTAAAATAATTAATGTTAGATATTTTAATTTTAAAATATTTAGGCAATTTAATTTACTCGAAATAGAAATCATACGTGATTAGACTCTCACATGAACTAAAAGATTCACTGATTAATTCTAGTGAATGAAGAGTGTGCAGGGTAAATGGTAGGCCTACTGTGACAAGGTAACCGATTTAAGCAATAATTATTGGCTAGTTTCAGATAAGCTATCTACTTGAAAATCACATCTCGGGAATAATATAAATTTTTCGAACTTATATCTTAGAGATTATCGTATTAGGATTCTATAATCTATTGATTGGCTCATTCTTCTTACATCATAATCTATCGCATTAATCAAACACCAAGTATACACAACACACACTAAAAAAAGAAAGATATCCTTTAATTTTCTGGTGAAATCATCGATTACTACAAGTGATACCATGTTTTATAACTGAAATCCCATCCCTTTCTTTTTCCAACACCGAAACTTTACACATAAATCAATTGAAGAGAGATTCACTTCATACTTTTTTTATAAAATAACATGAATGCTTTCCATTCAACTGAAGCTGACAGTTTAAAGTGAATCTCACTACATTTTGTTTTATTCGCATCTTTGAATTTTCCATTTATTTCAATAGGGCTACACGAAAGTTTTATTACATAGACTTACTATGGTGAGGTCCACGCGTCCACGTTATAATGGCAGAATTTTATTAACATTGGTATTGCTATCCTTGTCTATCAATCGACAAAGCAGATAGCGCAATCCTTTTATACTCCTCAACCGTTACCAGATCGTTTTTCAACAATGCAGAAATGTAATTAGTTGAAAAGATATTTATTTTCGACTTTGAAAATTTATTATTGAATTATTATTAAGAATATAGTTTCTTGACGAATAAAATATTATTGATCATTTCTAGCAAGAATGAACAGTTTATATCCCATTAATTATAATAATAAATAATAATCCATAGATTATCATCCATCAACAGAATTGTATCATTTGTATACTGCTGTTATTAGATCCATTATAACATGGACTTTACTATAGTAGTACCCTTTTATAAGGTAGAGAATCGGCAATGCTGTTCTCCTATCTTCCTCCACTGTCATTATAACATGGACTTTACTATAGTAGCCTTTTTTTTATTTTATTTTAGACACGACTGGTTTCTGGTATTTATCCCATTATCAAGTGTCAACAAATTTTCTTTGACGAATTATCCTCGAGATATGATGTTTAAAATATGTGTTTGATAGTGCTGACAAATCATAACCTCTCTTGGACTAATTTTCAATCAAAATTTGGGAATGGGATAGTAAGGGCTATAAGCCTGTTTTCCATTTTCAATTATTTCATGATTAAGTGGTTTTGTCTTTGTTGAATAGATAAATATGTGATTGAATGTAAATTTCAATGTGATCAGGTATCAGAGTAGCAGCATTCACGGGCGTGTCCTACCTGGTGCACAATCTCAACAACGGCACAGGCACGGTGGTGGGAGTGAGAGCGCGCACACTCGCGCCCACCGGCCTCCTCTTCTACGCGCAGACCAAGTCCTACATCCACATGGCGCTGTATCTGCACAACGGCCTGCTCAAGTTCCTCTTCTCCTGCGGACTGCAGACCATGCTCTTCAGCGAACTCAAGGATCGCGTCAACAATGGCTACCTATTGAACATTGTTGCTGTGTAAGACGCTTCTCTCATACATTATTTTAATAGAAATATCGGGGACCGAGCTTCGCTCTGGAGTACAAAAGCATGAAACATTTATTACTAAAGAAGAAATCATAATAACATTCATAGTTCATACAGAAATGTTCTATCTAATCACAGTAAATTGAGATTAATTCCCAGAGGAATGCGAAAATTTCCCTCAAAAAGGCCCGGTTGCACAAGCTGGTTAAATTTTAATCCTGATTAATTTCACGTGAACCAAATCAGAGAAGACTATTTCAAAAAGATGGATCTACTGGAATTAATCAGGATTGAAAATAACCCGGCTTTTTTGCAACCGGCAATAAGAAGCCTACCTGATTCAAAAGTTCAACAGCTGAGTTGACACAGTCCCACACACATGAACTCGCTCACTCACTTCCATCATCAACAGACGACGAAATAATTATTATCAACTGTTTTTCCAAGGATGAATAATAATTATTATCCTTTTAATGTCCTTCAGAAAGTTTTCCCAGGGATGAGACCTAGTGCAATTGAATCTTTATATTAGGCTATAAACCTACTAGGTTCTGAATTCCGTGAGAATCGTTATTAGAGCCGTTTTCGAGATCCGGTGAAATACAAATAACTTATATTAACATCTAAACATCCAAACATCTGAACATATAAACAGAAATTGTTCGTTTAATAGTATAAGATTTGTTGTATACATATTGGTGTTGAGGAACTTCTCCATAATTACATATTTATGATGACAATTGGGAAATGCATACATTCCGAAAGTGGAACTGTATTCCACAATAATTGGAATTGAACATATGAACGACAAAAAATAAAACTAAATTTCAATTTTAATTGAAAAACATTGTTTTAGTTTTATATTTTTCAATATTATTAAACCTTTAGGAAATTCAAGAGATACGGTATCGACGAAGTGTATGGCACTTTTGTGATAAACATTTTCGGTTACCGGTACCTATTTTAAAATGTTTTGAAAAACACTGTTTCAGTTGTCAAATCCACGTTTATTAATCTAATAGCCTACTGGCTTCAGTTTTGTGTTGAAACCAACAGAGAGACAGCAGAAAATGTGTTGGCGCTAACACGAAACTGCAACCCTGTAATTAGATTAGAATCAAAGTAGATGTGAAAAGACTCTGTTTTTTTAATATTTCAAAGTAGGTAAGGTTTCTCACAAAATCACCATAGGTCTATATCTCTTAAATTTTTTCAAAGGTCTATTAATTGATGAAGTTGGACCACTGGGTAAGAAAATGCAGGAGACAAGGATGAGGTGGTTTGGGCATGTACAGCGACGGGAGGAGGATTATGTTGGACGAAGAGTGCAGGATTTGGTTTTGGATGGTGTGAGAGGAAGTGGTAGACCTAAGATGAGGTGGGGAGATAGAATAGCGGCTGACTTGCGGGAGAGTGGTTGGAGGAGAGAGGAAGCATTGGATAGGGCTTTGTGGAGAGGCAGACTAAGAGGAAGGAATGCCGACCCCATTTAAATGGGATAAGGCACAGCCAAAGAAGAAGAAGAAGAACATTAATTGATGAAATATTTCTCTGCTGATGGTGATCCACATGAGCTGCAAGCTTGTGCGTGGGCAATGAGAAGGATGATGATGGAATCTGAGTGGACCGTCAGCTTTAGATTGGTTCTAAAACACCGGGAAGCAAATTCCAAACTCATATATGGTATTTAGCAGAGTCAGCTTTTTAAGTGACCACCCTCAAAATGGGAGAGGCAGGAGCATGAGTAAGGGCCATTATGCATCATTCAACATTACACCAACCAAGATTACGCTAAACCAAGATTACACGAAAGTATGGTCATGTTCATTACAATGTGTTTCATTCCGGGTTTAAACAAACAGCTGATCTATCTCTGTATAACTGACATAGTGCATACGGGCCATTGCTAATAAGCTTCTCCAGACATCTGTGTAATACATGCAATGAATAATCAACTTGTCAGCTGATTGATTATGAATAATTCTATAGCAATGGCTTACAAAACATCCCATGGCGTGGGCTGCTTTTCGTGGATTAGCGTAGGTCTACTTTGCGGCGGGCCTAAGGAGCATATTATTCACGATCTCCGTTTTACGCTAAACTACGATCATATGCACGAGTAGCTCTGGTCACATTTATTAAATTCCAGATTCAAACGAACAGCCGATCAATCTCCGTTTAAGGCTTTTCGGTAAACTTTTTTTGTATTTAAATTGGATAATCTCTTTCAATATAATTGTTAAGATCATTATAAGAGTGAAAAGAAGTGGCAACTGAAATTTTTATGTGGTCTAATAAGCGAGTTATGGGTCGTTCAAGTGCTAAATACGTTTTCTTTCCAGATCATGAACGGTTTCGACTATATTAACAGAACTTTTCTTAAAAATTCAAAAAAATTATCTTTCCAAACTAAAACATTTTATTCCCCATATCGTTCGTAAATAAAAAGTAACATTTTTTAAATTCGATAACTTGTTTATTTTGGCATAAATCGCGAAAAACGCATATTAGAACAAAGCCAATGATATTCTGATGTATTCAAGAAAACTCCAATGAAAATTTCGAAACCGTTCATGATCTGGAAAGAAAACGGAATTTAGCACTTCAACAACCCATAACTCGCTTATTAGACCACTTAAAAATTTCACTTGCCACTTCTTTTCACTCTTATAATGATCTTAACAATTATATTGAAAGAGATTATCCAATTTAAATAAAGAAAAGTTTACTGAACAGCCTTAACCCCTCATTAGGCACATATTATTATGCAGCTTCCACGTTTAACGCTAAACTTCGATAATATGTGGTCGCATTCAATGTGTTTTATTCCAGGTTTGAAAAACATCTTTTATATCTCTGTTTAAACCGATTTGGGCCTAAAGCAATCAAATCACCAATTCTGTTTCGATCAATTGGCCTGCCTGTATATTTATTGTTTTCTATTAAGTAGCCTATTTGTATAGGCTTTAGCGTAGATAAATCTAATTCATCTATTCTTTAAATTCAAAATCTGTTCCATAAATTACCGGTATAATGTAATGGCCTTCGCGTACATTCATTGCCTGATAGATGAAATGAGTGAGGGTTGAGGGTTTCAGGGTTGAGCTGGTGCCTAGTGTGGACGAGCCCCTGCAGTGCACGGCGTTGGCCATCCTCAGGGAGAGCGGCAACCTCAACTCACACCTCCTCTACCTGGGAGGTTTGCCTCCGCACATGCTGCACCAGGTCGACCTCCCAGTCACCACTGGCATCACTGGCTGCATGGACAACCTTCTGGTAACTATACATGTCCTTCCATACAATGTGCACTCAGCCACATCTGTATAAGAATCTATTTAGTTGATATCAGTATACTGCTTCCAATATTAAATTTTCCGAAATGAGCACTCAGCTAAGCCAGCGCTTCACTTACAGCCAGGAGTGTAAGTTATAGGATACTGTTCAGGTTTCAGTTAATATCAAATTAATGATTCAAAATTGAAATACAGTAAAAAATTAAGTTACTGTTCACTGAGATTGTTAGCTAGAAATCACTGATTGAGTGCTAGAAATCAATTTGTTAAAGAACACTCATTTCTTATATATGACTACTTTAAAATCCGAACTTCTATAAAATACCATTTATGAGTTTAAAATTCGCTTCCCGGTGGTTCGGAACTCACCTAAAGCTGTAGGTCCACTCATCAAATGCATCAGCAATAAATGCTTAGTTCGATAATGGAATGAATTTAACTATGGATATGTTAACTGTTATAGTTGTATACAGTTTTGTTTTGCTGAGGTTCAATGTTCATAGCTTTATCAAGAAATGTAGTTTTTTTCTCAATGTGGAACAATTATTCTAAAACTTATTTGATAACAGTGTGCAATGTATTATAGTTAATACTGATATTTTTCCTTTGAAATGTGATGATTGTACAATAAACTTTTTCAGAATACTTGAAAAAGTGGTGTTGATAGGCTGAAAAACTATTACTTCTTATATATAAATGGTAAAAACGTAGACGTAGTAGGTAAGAATTTCCTTGCATTAAATTCACTTACAAAAATGCTATATAAATCTAAACAACTTGATTCAGGCCTGAATACTTAATGATAAATATATTAATCCATTATGTATGCTATTTATAAATCCAAACTACTTGATTTATGCGTAAATACTTAATTCTGAATATAATAATGCATTTGTATGTTCTTTGTGAATTTCCGTCTGGTTTGCTCTAAGCAAAATGCATGTGTTACAGATCGATGGCGAACCGAGGCATATCTACGAGAGTGCGAGAGATGGATTCGAAGTTACTGAATGCGCTTCACTTGCATGCCTCTCAAGTCCTTGCTACGGAGGCTCTACCTGCATAGAATACAAAGACCGGTGGAATTGTCTTTGTCCATCAGGGTCAGTGAGAATTTTGAATTTTAATCAAATTGTAGGTATTTTCAATCTCTCCACTTGAGTAACAAAGAATCGCCCTTATAAACGATTATTTTATATTAATACTATCTTATTTAATAAAATAAAAGATAATTGCATGCTAGAAGATCGAAGATGGCAACAAGGGGACTAGTGACTGAATTGAAAGTAAAATCAGATAGAATCGAGTTAAATTGAATGAACGAAGTGATTCAAATAGCATATTACGGTAGCAATGTCAGGATTCAGTTCGGTATTTAGTTAAATAACTAAATGACGACATTACTAAATTATAGTTCAGGCCATTGCATGCACTATTTCAATTTAAACCAGAAAAATGGTTTAGGTTATCCTATATATTGTGGGTTTAAATATTCTATACAGTAACAATTCACTTGGGACATTCTATTTAAGCATAAATCAAGGATTTATTCATAAAAATGTGTAATTGATGGAATATAGTTACTATACTTTTTAGTGTATAAGAACATAGATACTATAGTTTACCTACAGTTTGTAAATTAAATAATGAATGAATGAATGTGTCTATCATATTATACTACATACCTAATATAACATTGTTATAGCCGTTCATCTGCTTATTCTACATGAGAAAGCAATTTTTTAGAAATCTTTATGTATTTTATTAATGGATTTGCTAGTGGATGTTTTTACTTTATAGGAGGAGATAACGTGATCAAGGTGATTGGCATACATTTTTAGGGCTATGCCCTAAATTGCATTTGAAAGTTCCCATTTGTAGTAAAGTTCTGTGCACTGAATAGATATCATATAGAATTTGAAATTACTTGAAATATGATAATTTTGTTGCAGATATATTGGTGAAAGTTGTAATCAGTCAGTTTGTAGCAACAACCCCTGCCAGTTCGGTGGGACATGTGCCGAATTTCCTGGAAGTGGGTTTATCTGTCTTTGCCCGTATGGAAAGCATGGACTGTTCTGCCAAAATGGTAAGTTAATAACTCTAACATCGACGAAGAATATAATTTCCACCTCTACGCCTCACTCAAAAGGTACTTAAATATTACAACTCTCTTGAGGTGTACAGTAATGATAAAATAATTTTAATTCTATAAAAAAATTGTTTCTAGCTGATACTTGATTCCAATTTTAGAAAGAGAACTAAGCTGAATCAATCACAAATCCAATTCCAAGATTGGCTAATTTGAAGAATGAATAAACCTACAAAAATATTTTTTTAATGAAAATACTTGAATGTTGGTCATAGAATATTGTCATATACCATTCATTTTTCGTTGTATGATTGGATTGAAATACTTTTGTCTCACAGCATTATTGACCATAATAGTCTCAATATTCCTCAGTACAATTCCAGTCATTGTTTTCAGATCTGGAAATCGGCCAACCGTCATACGCCCCTTCTGTGCGAGGAATATCATCATACACCGCTTACCCATTGCCGGGAGCAGTCCACCACAGTTTCGAGATTAGATTCAGATTTGTGCCCAGTTCAATGGATCAAATAGCTCTTCTGCTATTCATAGGCCAAGGAAGAATTCATGATTCTACTTCCGATCATTTAGCAGTGAGCTTTATCAAAGGATATGTGGTTCTAACCTGGAATCTGGGTTCTGGTGAGTGTTATCTTATTTGTTTCCTGGTTTGTAAGTAACTTGCTTCGTCATTTTTAAGTATGTAAGCAACTTCGATTTGTTATTTGATAAATAATTATTGAATTATGTAAATTGAATGGTCTTATCACACATAAGTTTTTTAACCTTCCTGTAATGAGAAAAAGTAACGAGTTTGAAGATAAATTTTGAAATATTTTATAACTCCGCTTGGGTAGCTTCAATGAGAAGCAGTAAATAATGAAACTTGTCACTTTATAATTTATAATGATGTGAGGCTCTGTTAATTTTGGACTGGCTTATATAATTTATATCTGAGCTACCAACTGTTAAGAGAAAAAGCAATAGCTTACATTGGCTTAGTGTTTATAGGATTGGTAAAATGGTAACGATAAGCACATATTATTATAAAGATTATTTCTATTTTAGAGTTCACAGTTTTTAGTTCATTTTATGTAATCATTATTTTGGAAAAATAGTATAATTAAAATATTTGAATAGTTTATCGCTCTGTGAGACATAAATTATTGCATGGTAACGATAAACGCACCCATATTTGAGTAAAATTATTTTAATTTCTAAGTTTAAAATTTTAGATAATTTTATGTAATTTTTATTTCAATCTACACTATGATTTAAAAACTTGAATACTTATTCTCCCCTACGACATATTATTTTGGTAATTTATGACTTGGTATCGAGTTAGTTACGGTATCTTTGTTACAAAATTGTTTAGCAAATCGAATGATAATCGTTATCATAATCATTATCAGATTTTAATGGTGATTGTTGACTGATATTTGAACAGGACCGAGGAGAATATTTACGCCGAAGTCGTTGGCCGGTCGAGCAGGCCGCGCCCACCTGGTGCGACTGGGGAGGGCGGGGCAGCAGGCCTGGCTGCAGGTCGACAACTTGCAAAATGTCACTGGCCACACGCCTGGTCGCCTCTCACAGCTCAACACGCAGGCTGTCATGTTTGTAGGTATGCTATGCTATGCTGCTATTGCATTCACTCAATTCCATTGTTATTCATTTGATTTTACACTGTTTCTATAAATTCAATTCGCTATACAGAGTGTCCCACGAAAGGTGTAACAGTCGAAGACCATAGAATCTATACATGTAATTTGCTACAATTTCATTCACTCAATTTCCCTCATCTTTTCAATGTTATTCACTTGATTTTACACAGTTTCTATAATGCACTATATAGAATGTCCAAAGAAAGGTGTAACTGCCAAAGACCATAGATTCTACATGAAATTTGCAACAAAAAATGTTCAGTAAAATTTTCTTCTATACCTTCTAAAAATTTCTTCTATACCTTCTATATCTTCTATAACGTCAATAACTAGAAAACCGTCAGTCAAAATCAAGTTCTAATGATATGGTTGAAAAGAGAAATAAATTTAAGACAAAATATTTATAATTTGTTTCACGTTTTTGAAATTTTAATGAGCGTTCAAAGTTGAAAAACGTACATTTACAAGTTTAAAGCCAAATTTCAAACAGTTTTAACGCACATAAAAAGTTTAAAAAACTTCAAATAAAGAAACAAATTATAAGTATCATCCTCTTTCAACCCATATCCTTAGAATTAGATTTTGTATGATACTTTTCTAGTTATCATTATATTATAATCATAATAGTCACAACAATTCAGTCCAAATATATCTGAAAAATTTCTTCTCAGATTTATTTTTATAAGAATTGAATCTGGTGCATCATTCCTGCACCCCAAAGAAGAAATTATGAGACTGTATTTATAATTGAATAATGTAATATAATTTGCTGGAATTGAAAATACATTATTCAACCCTCCAATTTCAGGAGGTCATAAATCGATCAATTTCAGTGGGCTGCCTCACGATTTGCCGCTACATACGGGGTTCACAGGCTGCATCTATGGAGTTGAGATGAGAACTGGCCAGCTTACGGTGACTGTGGGGAATCTGAGGCAGAGAGCCATCATTGGTCGCGGAGTCGGTCAATGCGGCACACAGCAATGCCACAACTCGACATGCCTCAATGGTGGTGCTTGTCTCGATCATGGATCAACGTTCACGTAAGAGTAATTATTGAAATATTGTTCTAGAGAACGTACAATCATTTCATGTACTAGTTATTGCCTCAGCATAACTAATCGAGATCAGATTAATATTCTTCACGCTTACCCCCACTAGATTTTTCAAAGTCTTTCCATCTTCTCTGCAGACAGAGAATCCCTATAGGATGCTTGATTTCCGTTTTATAAACAATATTGCAGTTGGAAGTTTAAAATAAGTAAATATTTATCATTAGAGATAAAATGCTTTATTCGTTGATTCAAACTATTCTCAACTTTTTGTAATTTCTCATGATCATTATGCAAATAAATTGACTACAACAAAATTGATTGAATTTTAAATGTAAAGTTTGTCGAGACGTTATTAAGTTATTGAATAAGGCATTACATTACCGAAAATTAATTAATATATATTTTAATTAATTGAACAAGCGTTAGCGAATTCTCACTCTTGACTTACCTAAGGTCAAAGTCGTTGTCCGTCTGTTTGTATGTTCTGCACTAACATTAGAAAGAATTGATCAATCAGCTTCAAATTTTGAACACGTATTCTTCGAACCTTTTAACAGGTCAATTCCTTGGACAACGAAATTTACTTACTCCTTTGTCTTCGTCTTCTTCTACCTTGCTGACATTCAATAATTGAAAATGCTAGTTATTTCTATGTTTGTTTTAGTTATTTATTGTTTTACAAGCTGAAATTCCTACTAGCGTCTCTCGTAATTTTTAATGCGATTATCTCCTTGTATTTTCTTTACAATTTCAAGCGGAATCGTCATAAGTATATGATATTTTGCAGATGTCTTTGTAAGACAGGTTGGTTCGGACCAGTTTGCGCCCTTCGACAGAACCCTTGCGATTCGACAGTGAACCATTGTGCTGCGGGTTCGACGTGTGTGCCACTCGAGACAGGATATCAATGTGACTGTCCCCTGGGAAGAGCTGGCAACCACTGCGAGAGAGGTGGGTCTTATTCAATTAGTCAGTAACTATTACAGTCCATAGTTTTTAAGGCGAACGCACACAGAAATCAGACAGACGGTGGAAAGATCCCCCCCAAGGTGTTCGAATGTTGCAACGCACACATACGTATGCATCTGTATGCAGATGTTTTAATTTTTCTTCGTCTGTCTGTTTACGTCTGCCTGAATGTAAGTTGTTCGCATTTATAAGATTGTGGAGTACACCATGCTAAATAGTGAAGAAGATATTTGATAGCCTATTTTTTCTAGATACATTTTACATTGATTTGAAGAGGCTTGTGTACCGCAGAGGTTACGCGAATGACTACATTTTCGATGTTTAAGACATTTCACATTCAATCTTCAGTTTTAAAGTAAAATTTCAATAAGTATTAAATCACGGTTAGTGGAGGTGACGTTACTCAGTTTCCTGCTTCACTCCGCAAACATTTCATGACGAATTTCGTACCATCTTCTTCTACATACCAGTTATTGGCATAATATGCCAATGAAATTTGATTTCGATAGTTTATCAACAGTCACAAATTGATAACAAAATTCCTTCACTTTTTTCAGTGGAGAAATTATCGGATGTGAGTTTTTCTGGACAACGCTCCTATATATCACTGCCTGCAGCCGATTTCCATTTGCAGCAAATATGTTTGGACTTTGAGCTGCGCCCTGTGAAGAACAGAGGGTTGGTGGTATTTTCTGGTGAGAACACACACACCTTCCTCACTCTATCAATGCATGGCGGAGTGCTCGAGCTCAGAGTGCTCCCAATAGGTAAGCAGTCGACTATCAAAAACAATAGGCTACTACAATCGAAATAGCTATTTATGTATTAAGAGCGTAATGCGCGACTTTATCGCTCGCGCAAAACAGTTATCACGAGACGCGGAGCGGATCGTGATAATTTTGCAAGAGCGATAAAGAAGCATTACGCGCGAATTACATACACAAATTTTTCTACAACTGCCCAAACCTGTTAAACTACTTATATCGGCGGAGTTACAATTACCGACTTTTTAGGTTAAGATCTGACCTTTTGGCGAGCTGCTTACCATCAGCTGATTAGCGATCGTAAAGAAACTCTTCTGCGCATGCGCGAATGATTAGCGAGCGTAAAGAAAATCTACTGCGCATGCGCGGATGGTTAGCGAGCGAAAAAGTAGATTCTCCTCAGAAATAAGCTGTTTCACGAGGAGAATTGACTATGTAAATTCTTTTTTTACGCGCAGTTGTAGAAAAAATTGGTTTTGATAGTTATGAATGAAGCTGGAAATAAGGATTACCTATTTTACCTAATGAGGATATTCCACCTAATGATTTTGCTATTCTGAGGATTGATTGTTTATTCGCTTGTGACTAGATTTGTATTTTTAAACTAATAATAATAATATTCGTATGGATTTTATTAGTGGGGAGTCCCTGACGGAAATTCCACCTCACCTGAATAAATTTTTAAACTGAACTATAGAGACAATAACTATTAAGCTTCACAAGTAATTACTTTAACTGTAGCAGTTAATGGTGATTACTCCTCAAAAATGTTCCTCCATGAACGAAAAACTAAACACGGTACATTCAATTTTCAATAGACCTACCGCAACATCATGAGGAAATATCGAAGATTTTATCTATTATAAATAATCTAATAAACACGATATATACCCTTCTTTAGACATTGGATATAATATTTTTTCATTCAGATTCCTTCAAATCTTCTTTTGAGAAAAACACAATTTTGGATCTGAGCCTCTTTGAATGCAGCGTTGAGGAGAATTCAATTATAGAAGCATGCTGTCTCACTATTTGAATTTTATTGTTAATTAGCTAAGAAGAAAAAATTGAACTTTATTGTTAAGAGAAACTGATGATAATTACAAATTTATTTATTGATAATAAATAATATAGTGATTACATCGATTCAAATTTATTCAGTGATAATACATAATACTGCAATTTAGTAATACTGTAACAACTTGTGATTAGTATTGTAGAGTAATTACTTTTAACGTATTTCTACTCTATTGGGAATAATAATGAATAACAATAATATAAATAAATATTTGAATACCTATTCTCTTTATTACTTCTTTCAGAGAAGTTCCAAACTTGGGTTTGAAAATAAAAAATCATCCCATCCCATTGTTTGTGAAGGCTACTGAATCCATTTTTCAATAAGAAAAATCGTCAATAACAGAAATCTAGTTTTCTTAATTAATTTTTTAAACAAAATTAAGCTTTCCATTTTCAATAGAAATATATTTTCTTTAATTGATTTTTTAAACATGATTTAACTTTCCATTTTCAATAGAAATCTATTTTTATTAATTAACTTTTTAAACAAAATTTAATTTTCCATTTTCAATTTGCCTTTTGATTGAATTTTTGCAGGGGGAAAGCGAAGAGTAGATGAGGTAGTGGTTGTTCGTAGCGGACGAGTGTTAGCACTGGGCGTGTGGCATCGTGTGAGAGCGGGCCGCTTCGGCCAACGCCTGTTCCTCTGGGTCGACGGCACAGTCAACTCAGGCCTGCTTCACTTTGGAGAAACTGTTCTTCCCACCATCAGTCCATTGTACATAGGTGATTGCTTGATATGCATTATAATATACATCTATTCATCATAGTGTGCACAAATACTTGAGGCACTTGAAAGGCACAACAGGCTCATGCCTAAAACTGTCTCATTCCCAATTTATAAGTGCCAAAATGAAACAAAATGCCGAATCAATTATAACTAAAGGTTTTGAGGACACAAATTTAGAAAACTGAATATAAAGTTCACCTTAAAATTTATTATAATATATAGTACCTTACTTGAAATGGTGCTCATATAATGAAGTAATGGTAAAAATAGAAGGTGAATTGTATAGAATTGTTTTTTTATTGGATAATATCTAGTGTGTAGTGATAACGTGTAACGTTTACAGTTAACTGTAGATACAAGTTATAAAGTCAGCACCTGGTTAACATTGGTTTGCTTGCTTTTCTTGTCTGTCAGATAGCTCTATCCTTTATAGTAACTTTCCACCGTTTCCAATTCGTTCATAGGCTATGAAGAAATATAATAAACTACCAGAAAATTTAATCACAATAATTATGAATTTTTTTAATCATGAAATACGGTATATATTTCCTTGTTGAATATTTTTTAGATACTATTAACAAGAATGAACTATAAACCTATGAATGAGCTCATAAACCGATAACCATAAACCATAATGAGCTTATATTTGATGTGGGTAATTTGGAAACCAGGAATACATCGTATCAGACGCTTACAGCCGTTTCAAAAGTGCTTAATTTTATACATTTTATAAAATTACGGTAGTACGAGATTTTTTTTATCTTTGTAACATTTTTTCTAACAAAATTCCTATCTATTTTTTCATGAACAGTAGATTAACTAAAACTCTTCGGGAAAAATATATATATGGGTTGAGCAGAATTTTTATTTCGCACTTCCAAATTCTAATGTAATAATGTTTAATTGCAGTTTTATTAGTGTTTTATAAATTATTGTTTTTTGGATTGTAGCTATATAGGATTTCAAGTTTTGTTTTGCTTTTACGTTTATGTTCATGTTGCTATTTTAATATTATTAAAATCCTGGTTAATATTAATATTTAATATTATTTTAATATTATAAAAACTGTAAAATTTTAATCATGATTAAAAGCCTCGCAAACCCATCAGAGAAGCCTTTTTTCAAAAAATGTATTATCTGATTAGTTCTCGTGGCATTCAAAATAAAAATTAAAATACAACAGGTTTCGTGCAATTATTGTTTTATTTTTAAATTGTCATAAGCTTAAACTTAATATGTTTTGGAGATAAAATGAACTTACAGCTAGCGCCCAAGTTTGCTTTGCTGGCTGTGTGAATCTATTAATTTATTTCCTAATTTTGAATGTATTATTTTTCATAGGTTATTTATTATAAAAAGTATTATTTATTTAAAATAATTCCCTTGTTATTTGTAATATGGAAAAGGAAATTGGCAATTACCGTCCTATCATTTCCACTAACGTGAATCCCAGTATAATTGAATCATGTTCTCCTGCTTCAGGCACCTATCAAAATAATAAAGAGCCTCTTGAATATAAAATATTATTGTATTGTGCTATCAAATAAAATGTGGCTAAAAAGCTCACTCCCCATCATAAGGCATATTTACGGTACATGATATCATAGGTAGTGCATTGCTGTTTATTGAAAATTTCAAATTTACAGTGAGTTCATTATCGTTAGTATTGTTGCTTATGTGTGGAGATAAAGTGAACCCCCATATCAAATAAGATGGTGAGTCTATTTTCTGAAGAAAATGTGTGAAATTTAAAAATTTATATTGATAAGGTAAGTTGATTGGTTTTCAAAGCCATGTATATTGAATAGAATAGGCATTGCAATAATAACTTTCCAATCGTCCTGAGTTATGGATGAAACAGAAAATGACCTTCCTTTAAAAAGGCTCTCAACAATTTCACTATCTTATTCACTGTATTTATTTCATTTCACAATCACAACATCAAATTAATGATTGGGAGAAAATTAACAGGATGAACCCGAAACTACATCTTGTTTAAATCTTGTTCCAATTCATATGGATATTAAAAGTGAAAATAGAATTATTTGTTAATTTTGATGCAGTTTTGATACTGTGTTACTTTGTAAATATTTGAAAAATACTTAAGCTCAACTCACGCTTACGCGACTCAGGTCGAGAAGAGACTCGACTCTAGTCGAGAGCATGTGTTTTCAAATGGTGACAGTCGCAGAGACTAGAATCGATTGGTCTGAGTGTCACCATTTGGAAACAAATACTCTCGACTAGAGTCGAGTCTCTTCTCAAATTGAGTCGCGAAAGTGTGAGTTGAGCCTTATTTTTAAGGCGAAATTAGGAATGCATTTTACTCCTGAGGAGGAGCTTCATCAGCCTCATTATTTTTTATTCATAATTTATTATTTATTCATTATTTCCACTTTGTACAAGTAGTTTGTAATTGTACGATAATCGTAGGTGGCATTCCGGATCTGTCGCACCTTCCATACGGTGCGATGGCAGACCTGCCTGTGCCTCTAACCGGATGCGTTCGGCGCCTGAATGTCAACTGGAAGCATGTGCCGCTGGACGTGGAGCATGTGTTGTCTGCAAGGAACATAGCCGACTGCGACGGCACCGCCTGTGGAGGCGATGTCTGCCAAAATGGCGGAACTTGTTGGCTCGACTCTACTTATCAACCTCACTGCACGTGCACTCAGGTGAGACTGCCACTGCCGTCCAGTAGGCATTCCTCATACAAATCAAGTGTCCCTAACCACCGGCAAGTGGATTTAAAGCACATCTTCTTCTCCTCCTATATAATGAGAGAGAGTAGAATTGTGTTTGTTCGCATCAAAACTTGTGGCTTGCATACCGGGAACCGGGAATGATTTATATCTCTAACATAGATTCTAAAAATATCAATCTCGTGCACCTCGAAGCCCAAATTTCAATTCTACTTCTAGATTTGTCAGAATTAATGTTCAAATTTCATTCATGGGACAATATAGGCTATATAATTGAAATGTGTATATCATATGTTAATATAGAACTATAGTTTAAAGACTACCTCTTCGAAACAGATGGTTAAAATTTGTAACTAAATTAATAACCAGTCCAATTTTGTCAGGTTGGCATTAAGTTGAAGAAGATTTCTAAATAATATTAGAGTTAGTACTAAGTTGAAGAACTTATCTATACTATGATAAATGAAAGAACTGGTTTATATACGTACGGGATAGGAAATTATATTTGACGCATCATCACGTCAAAACTACTGGACTGAAATTGACTAGAAATTTGGCATATAGATTCTTAATTAAACGAGGATGGTTCTAGGCCTACTTCAAACTCTTCAAGATTCCACTCGGTCAAGTTTTCAGTTTGTCGAGTGTAAAAGTGGACCCTTGCGGAGCACGGGTTACCTGCTAGTTCATGATAATCAGAGGAGCTGGCTAGTTTTGAGTGGGAAAACCAAACGCTTTGCATCCAACCACAATCAATAGGAGCCATATCAACAGTAGGGAAAACTACTCAATAGAATTTTTGTAGAAATCATGAGAATCTTCTAACACTCAAAATAAAGACTGCATACTGTTAACAACGGAACAATAAATGCGGAGTTATTATATTGGATAATAATTATATTTTTCTTGATTAGAAAGTATCTAGGAAAATTTCTTCCCAATAGATTTTCTCTATGGATCATGAGCATTTTGCAACATTGAGAATGCATATAGATAACAACGGAATAATTAATGCTGAATTGTTGAATTGGATAATAATGCTTGATTGCTTAAATAGAAAGTATTGAGCAAAAATTCAAGATAAACAATAATGTTTGATCAGGCGAATCAATAATAAAAAGTTTTATAATCTTAGGAAATAATGCATAGTTGATGATATAAAAAATGTATAACTGTGAAAGCCCTAGTCCTAGTCATTTGAAAAACCCTGTTTGAGTAGGTTGAATGATAAATTATGAAGAAAACCTTCGATCTTGAATACATTAAAAAATTATCTGATAGTCTAAACGGTAGCTGCAAAAAAGAATGAGGTTCATAAGAGTTATCAAATTTGTGATACACTTATATGACAGTCCTTATCTAACCCAATAATTAATTGAGTTTGACGACAATAATTAATCATATTCAATTGACCTAGGTTCAATATTTTGTAAGAAAATACACAATATTTTTCTAAAATGATAAGGAGGCTACGGTATCAATAAGACCGTTATTACATATTATTGCTTCAATGAATTACATTTTTGAGTAGAGAATTCAGGCCATGGTGTCATTGTTTTCTGATAATGATGCTTTATTAAAGTTTAATTAGGCTAAAAATCGCGGTATTAGCTGAAAACATTTGATTCGATTAATGAGGCTATTGACATTTTCCGTTGATATATAGTTATCAATAATATGCCGTAAATGCGTTAGTGATTCTCATGAGATTCCTATATAACACACTTTGATTTTCTCCAGCCTCAATAATACTAGATCTTTCAGAAAAAAATAGAGGATTTTACTCCTCATTTCAAGTTAAACTTCTTTGAAATAGGTTAAATAAATAGGTTAAATTTATTATTGTACTTTCTGTATGCTAAGTTTAACAAATTTACTATTTTGGGATACTATTTATTATTCAATTCTAATAAACAAACTTTTCTTTGCACAAAAGTAATGAGACAATAATTTTCAAAAATTTAAGTGAAAATACTTAAATTTTGTCAATTATACAAAATGAAGAATTAATTGATTGTGTGTTACAGTACTACACAGGAAGGAAGTGTGAAACAATGGTGACTTGTCTGGAAGTTCCCTGTCTGAATAATGGGCATTGCGTGACGGCCAACAGGGAGCAACCTCATTGCCAATGTCCCAATGGAAGGGGAGGCCACTTTTGTGAGCTAGGTAATCATCACTTCGCTCTCATTTCAGACGACAAACATTTTTTGCTTCAATTCATTATGAAGATTCAGTTATGTGAATAATTCAGTAATAAATTAAACTAATAATTATAAACTGAACTCTATTCAATTTATTATTATTATAATTTATTATAAACTATTCCTATTTTGATTTTAAAATTGAGCATCAAGAAAACATAAACTATAGTGAGATTCACGTTAAAGAAACTTAGTCAATTGTGTTGGAATACTGAGATGTTTGTAATGCGTTTTGTTGCTAAAATTATTTTTTTTAATCAAGAATAATATCTTGGTAGCATGGTTTTTAAAAAATCAATTACCAATATGAAATGATTGATCATTCACTTGAATACATTATTGCTTCTCAAGTTGGGTAGTCATTTCTAATTACAGTATTTGAGAATATGTAGTATCAAAGCGCATTGATCTTTGATATTGTATCAAATGATTTAATAATACAAATTGTATTTGATGTCTATGTTTCAGATGTGCCAGTGGGAGCGCCCCACTTTAGTGGAGATAGTTTCATTGTTGTCGATTCCAGTTCAAGTCTACAGAAAAGAGGCAATTTAGTCAGCGAGAGAAGCAGAAAATTCGACATAGATTTCTTATACGTAAACTTTTCCACTGTTCAACCAGATGGCATGATCTTGTGGAGTTCGATGGTAAATAAAAAATGAAAAATTACAGTTTGAAATACTTCTTATTATATTCTTCACCTTTCTGGTACGGTTTCAACTCATAAATCGAGTTTCTAATATTCTTCATTACTCCATCAATTTGCAAAAATAGCTATCACATATTTTTGTATGACCCCCTCCTCCCATAAAATGACTGTTGAATAGTATTCGTGCCAATCCATGATAAGAGCCAAGCTTTTGGCTTGCAATTGCATTAGCTGAAAGCTGTCAGCTACCTCATAAAGCAGCGCGGATTATCAAAGATCGTTGGTTAGAATTGAATAACTTAATCCACGTAGAATTACGATAATGAAATTATTACTTTGTAAATCAATAGGCTGTTGTAAACTATGTAACAAATAAGAATTCGTGTTTAAATGAAGTAACGAAAAAGTAACTACATAATGCAAGAATCATTCATATTTTCATGAATGTGCAAAATTAGAACAAGACCTGACTAATCTTTCTTTCTAATAAGTGACCTATCCTTTCTGAGGAGAGATATTTTGATCATGCTTGAATTCAATTTTCATAATTTTTCTTCAATAATAAAACATATTTTTTTTAAGGCACTCTTGCATGAATTTTCTTAGAGAATGAGCTGGCAAAATTGGTGCAGTCTGCGCATGAAGTCATGTGCAGATTTCACAGTTCATGAGAAATGAATAGCGCTAGCTAAACACAGAGAAACGCCTTTCTTGTTGTTATCAAACTTCATTCTTCAATCTTCCATTAAAATTAGTTGAAATTTAACCTACCTACTTAACATAGAACTGAACTATTTTTCACTAAAAGGTATTTCAGGTTATAAATCAAATATAGACAGTGTTAACATGATTATAATTATATTTATTATCAACATTGATAGAACATTACCACAATTTTAGAAATTCTGGTGGGGAGGATGACTACCTCTAACAAAATCTTAAGATCTAAGATCTTAAAATCAGAAGATCTAAAGATTTTCTGTCTTTTTTATAAGTGTAGTTTTGACTGCGAAGAATCCACTCAAGTCAGTGAAGTTGGAATGATTTTTGTGTTGTTTCTATTCTTAGTTCTGATTCTTTTGATTTTAATATTATTCTAACAACTAATTATTTTTTGAATTGGATCAATGAATAGTTGTGCGGTTATACTAGAGTGGAGAGTATGAATTGGTTTGGAATCTAGAGTGATAATAACAATGATAGCACCAAGAATGAAGAAAGATTGATTCTAATGAAGCACACATTCCTTAAAGTTTTGAAGGAACTATTTCTTACAACCACCATTTTTAATCATGGAAACAAGTAGTTAGTAACTTATTGTGCCAAACAACAAATCGGAAATAGTAAAGTTGAAGTAGTGATATTCAAAAGCCATAATTTCTGATTGTAATTTATTCCTCCCTATTTTCCCAAAACATGTTATTATTTATTCATTAATACTGAAACAATCACCAATGCTTATATCTCTAACATTTACATTAATCTTCAACCACGAATAATTCAATAACTTGGATTATATATTTTATTTATAGCAATACGATGTCTAACAGATCTGTTAAGCCATTCACTTCTAGCTGGAATTTCATTAATAGGCAGAAACCATGATTGGACAATCTGAGAATGTACAATTTGCCGAAGCAGCACAACGAAAACCTGCTCCTAATTTCCTATAGATTTTAGAAATGGTACCATTATCATAATCAACTGCAGCTTGGTTGTCGAGTTGCTTATTGCATCTTTTACATACAGAGGGGGAGGTCAATGGAAGATTCAAAGATTCCCAGATGACGCAGAGGTCATCGACAAAGACATCCATCATCTCATAGGTGTGGTGTGGTGTTGGAGCGAGACGCAGCTTCTCTTCTCCTTTGGGAACAGTGGGATAGTTGATTGCTTGAACATAGTGGCCTTTTTCTTTCAATAGACGATTGGAAAGTGTGGTGCATAGAAAGGGGTTACCCACTCTTATCGGAATAATATGAGAAGGAGTCGGTTCAATTGGTATCCCTCTGGAGATGAGAAGATTCTTGAGATATTTTACGTTGTTCTGATGCTTTTCTCTGAGCAGCATGCCTTCAGATGAAGAGAGAATTTTGACAGCAGCCCTAGCTCCAGCAACAACAGTAGGTGGAAGCGAGGTGGTGAATATGAATCCAGCCGCATAGCTGCGCACCATGTCGACCATCATTTTGCTGCCTGCTATGTAGCCGCCTATGTTGCCGAACGCCTTGCCAAGTGTGCCAGAGATTATGTCCATTCCATCGAGTAGGTTGTCTCTTTCTCCCACTCCTGCGCCATGCTGACCGTAGAGTCCAACCGCGTGCACCTCATCCACAAACACCAGTGCTCCATGCTCGTGCGACACCTCCAAAAGGTCCCTCAGAGGACAGATCGCCCCAGTCATCGAATGTACTGTTTCAAATGCAACTATCTTTGGCGTTTCCTTGCTAACACTTTTCAGCAGGTCAGAGAGATGATCTGGATCATTGTGACGGAAGATATGTTTTGGAACCCGACTGTTTCTTATGCCTTGAATCATCGATGCATGATTGCCTTCATCAGAGAATATGTGACAGCCTGGCAATGATTGAGCCAGAGTTAAGAGTGTTGAATCATTTGCTACAAAGCATGAAGTGAAAAGTAAGGCTGATTCTTTCTGGTGCAATACAGCTAGTTCTTTCTCAAGTTGCTCGTGGTAGTAAGAGTTTCCAGAAATATTTCTAGTTCCTCCAGCACCTACTCCATACACTTCAATGGCATTGTGCACAGCTTCTTTCACTTTTGGGTGACATGTAATTCCCAGATAATCATTAGCACACCATACTGTTATGGGTTGCTCACCTTCGCTGCATTCCAATGCAGCTGGAAAATTGCTTGCCAGCCTGTTCACTTTTTTGAATATTCTATAGGAATGATCCTTCTTCTTTTGCAGTATTTTGTCACTGAAAAATTGATCATAATTAAATGCCTCTTTCTCAGTAGACTCGTTCCCTTTGATGAGTTTATCAAGAACTTCATTCTGGTAACGCGAAATAGTTTCTTCAACTTTTGATTCCATGTTCAAATCCACTTGATCTACTGGATGGATGTCTTCTTGCAATTCATAGCTGACTTTCTTGATGGTGGGTTTGATTTCGGTTAGAAATGGACACTTGTTGAGCGAGAAAGCTTCGCCTTCGCCTTGGTCGGAGCCAGGGTCCCCGCTGCTCATCAGCCGGGTCATTGCGGGGCAGTGCTGCGCATAGTTCTTCAGCAGAGACGAACAGTGGTTGCGAACAAACGAGTTCGAGAGACGACTCAAAAACGGACAGGGCATTTTTATTTCTTCAACCAGAAATTATTTGCTTTGATAATCGATTGAAGTTCTATCAATGGGTCTCGGAGAATTTCAGATTCAGCCCGCAAGGAAGATATCGAAACCTGTTACAGAAGAAAAAACTATTGCCAGAGACAGTTTATAGAAGGTGTTAAATTTGAAAGTGACAAGAATAGTAAGCATGCAAGATGATGATTATTATGCATTCACACAATTAATAAAACTATAAAGCTTTCTTTATGATGAAACAAAACTTTGAGATTGTCTCTTAAGTTTGATTTGTTGAATCATTACATATTTGGCAACATTCGCTTTCACTTGTATATAGGTGACTAATACAATTTGGATGTGGCAATAAATTGATAGTATTTATATCAATAACTGGGTTGCCAGGATTTATTCTTTCAACAAGAGTAATTTGGAATTTCATTCTTTGACATCTTTCAATTGATTGAATATTGTTTTTATATATATAAGATTTGAAAAGTCCAATTAAGATTCAATCTTCGTAATAATTGAGAGCCAATGCTATGTCAAATCAACAATATGTTATCTATTTTAAAGCAATGATAAGTATTTCAAAACTAGAAATATGAAATTGTAGGAAGAAACTCACTTTGAAGCTTATTTGCAAGTGATATTTCATGTTGAAATTCAGTAAAGGATTTAGCTTTAGAATCTATAGATTCCCTCACAATTATTAAGTCCTATACGTAAATAAATATAAGTACTACAATCGCCTAATAACCAATATATTCTCTAGTTTAAGAACTTGAACAGCTTTATAACGAGCTTTATGATGATATTTTTTCAAGTGAATAACATTGAATTATATTATTTTTAGAATGACGAGTATATTGGATTGGGCACGGAAGGGGGACTTTTGAAGATGGTGTGGGCTTGGGATGACACGGAGAGCAGCAGTGTCACAGTCCCCGCCACCTGGTTGGCTGACGGCATCTGGCACAATGTCGCGCTCAACTTTTCCACACAAAACATAACAATGTGGCTCGATTCGAGCGTACTTGTTTTCGAAACACTAACCAACAGGTCAATCAACAGCAACGGAATATTCTACCTGGGTAAGTTGATAAAATATTTAAAAATCAAGTTATTCAGTAAATATGTTTCCTGTTAATAGGTATTGAAAATACACGAAGTCGGAATTAAAATTTTATTCCAAGTTCCTTTGATAACTATAGTGTGAGACTACTTCGAAAATTTAGAATAGATTTGAGTTGAATATTTGCATAGAAGTGAGGTGAAACTCTATCCAGTCAACTCGGCTATTTTGTAAACTGTTTAAAATAGATATTATTTGTATGAAAAGCAATTAGTTTCATAAGATGTATGACTAGTTCTTGTAATACTTTCGTGAATTCATCAACCATCTAATACGATGAATACTACAACATTTCAGGAAGAATAGTTTTTGATTAATTGAACAAAAACAATAATCTACCATAATCAGTGACAAGAGCTGGCAAAAAATACAAATTAACACATTCATAGTTGAATAAAAGAGTTCAATGAACGATTTCATTTTGAAATATATAGCTCATCAGCTCGAAATACAGTAGGCTACTATGCAAATCAATAGCATGAAATAATAGGTCCGAACGAGGTCAAGTATAAAATTATAATTGAATTTGATTGGTCAGTATTCAACAAGAAAAACCGGAGTTATTGTATGAGATTTCGAAAATGTAACACACACATATCATTATAATGTACAGTATAAGTAATGTAACGAGGGAGATTCAGAAGGCCTACGGGTTTTCCTAAAGTAGAAAAAATCTAGGTCAATGCCAGGCAGTCCTAGACTTACTGACTGGTTGCCAATTTAATCTCCATTTATCGATACAGATAATAATAAGAATAATGGTCAACAGTGTTGTGATCTTGTAGAAATATAGTGCAAACCATACCTCAAAAGCATAATAGCTGAAACGTTTTTAGCAAACGTACTACAATATTGTCTGATAGTACTATTTTCTTCCAAACATAATTCCAGCAACTGAGATAAAATTAAAAGAGGACGTAAATAATTCCATGTTCAATAAAGATTACAATATTCTATGTTCTCAAATGATAAATAATTTTATGACCTACTTGATAGTTTTCATATGTTCACTATAGAAATTAAGTTTTCAATATATAGAGTTGAAATAGAAGTAATTGTATGCAATTTTTTATTGAACAGGAGGATTTCCTCAAGGAACGGATATCGAAATAGAGACAAGAGGATCGTTTTCAGTGCAATTCAATGGCTGTATAAGGGAGTTAGCATGGTCAGATCATTCTGTGGTGACAGATTTCACTGGATTCATAGGAGAGAACATCGGAGATTGCGAGATACTAGAGCCCTGAGGGAAGATATCGACTAAAAACCAATAACATTTCCATCTCAATAATTGAATAAAAATTACAAGTATTATAATCGATGGTGAAAACGGAATTGAACCAAAAATAAATTTCCTAACATTGGATAAACGTTTTTTCATACCTGTTTGGAATTTGAAATTTTGATATTACCCAAGTACCCCGTTTCCCAAGGGAGGAAAAAAATCAATATTTTTCAAAAAGAATAGTGATTGATACTACAGTATAAAACAATTATAATAATTGATGAAAAAATAATTTTCTCTCTGATTTATCCTACAATAGACAATGCGATACTTTAGAAAGAAAGTGATGAGATTTGTCTGAATGATATTGTATGATGAAAACTAAGGAAAAGACAAAATGTTTGGTATTCTCATTTCTAAAGGTCATATACATTATTTGGTAATTTACTCATTCCCTATTGCATTCGTTATGGAACTTTTATAGAAGACATTTAAAGATATTTGAAATCCACGAGATTTCAGATAATTTTTTCAATAAATTATTTCTATTACATAAATAATTATAATCATAACATTCCAATTCACTATAGTCAAATGCAGATTATTCCCCACGACAAATAAGGTTTGGCGATTAAAAACAAAAACGTTTTTAATGAAAAGCATTTCTGTTGTCAGGTGAATCGACACTATTGGTTAAGGACAGATTGGAGAAGGACATCAAGGATGAATTAAAAGTCGATAATATTGAATAATTGAAAAGTATCAAATATCGAAGTATCTTATATACTAGAAATATATGACAAAATAAAATGTCCTACCTTAAACTTTGGCAACGTTCCGCGTTGCAGAGAACCCAGGTTATTGGAATCTGAAAACATAAAACAAAGAAATATATTATTATATAAACTCTTATTCAAAACAAATCTTTGAAAATAATCGAAGACTTGACTGAAAAAGTTGTTTTGAAGATGTAAATTGAATTTATTCAATAGGATAATTAACTCCTCTACAGTCAGATGGTTTATTGATTAAGATTTTATTATAATGAATATTACTACATCATTTTGAATAGCAGTAGTGTAAAAATTTAATTATGAACAAGAATTATTCAGTATTAAAGAAGACTATTGTCTTATTGTTATTAAACAAAGTACTATTTAATTTGATGGTATAGAAAAAGCGTATTTCTATATCAAATAAAACAAAAAAAATGACCAAGAAAAAATTCTAAGATCCGTAATCAAAATAAAAAAGTCTGAGAATCCCATATATTGAATAATAAATTGTGTTCAGAGCTGTTATGGTCAAATGTAAAGTATCTTCATTCCTTCGTTAAACGGTTCCTTCATTCTAAACTCAACGTTTTGAATTCTGAACTTGATTATTGTGTTAGTAATGATCCCGCCACTAAAAGCATTGTCCAATAGAATACTTCGGTTTAGTTATTAATAAAAACAGATGCTGACAACTGTTTCATACAAGTTCAAATAGAGACTTGGTTAGGGTAGAAGTTTAGATTTTATACATTAGAAAATCCAATGAAACTCAGCTCACATTTCCCAGGGCAGAATGAACTTACTCAAAATTAAATCAGTTACCATATCAGAATACAATGGTATTGACTATGCAAATGCAGCTGTTTATTCCCAATCATCAATTAAATCAATAATGAATACCAAATGTTCACATTAAATCAGTCTTATGGTGCATAATCACAACAGAAATAGTGCACAGAAAATGATGCAATCAAAAGAGAAGAACACAATAATCTAAACACGATTATCACAAACCAAATATTCAAATTCAGCTATCGTATAAGTAGGATTCAAAGAGATTGAATAGAATTTATTATTCTTGAAAACTCCTCATCGATTGTATAGACAATGTCAAATATCGTTTCAAGTGGGAATGGGTACTGGTTATTTTCCATTTTTATGTAAAGGACCACTTAAACATATAAAAAGTAGGCACTTCTACCAGATTATAATATGGAAAATGGCCATTACATTAGTACGATTACTGCCTGTGAATATTTCCAAAGGTAAAAGATTAGTTTTTCAAAGATTAATCTTCTCTATTCGTTATAAATCAAGATTGAATAACAATTCAAGTGAAAAAAGTTCAAGAGAAGATTTTGAATTAACTATAATGCATAACGAACTGATTTGAACAAAAAATATGGATCTCCAAGACCCTCACCTAAGTAGGTCTACATCCTGATTATCAGCACGATACATTTTATAAATATAAGTTATAAAAATATTTTTTTCTAAGATGATTTAAGTGAAGAAAAACAAAGCTTTGTACTAAAGTACATCGGAAATATAAAGTGAATAACTAAATAGTAATTTATTGGATTCGAAGTACCTAATTTGCTGTATAAGGAATAGAATATTTTGTAAATCAAATTCATCAAATCAGAAAACATTAATTCCATTCTATAGTTTGTTAATTGATACATTTGTCATGGAAATTTATATGTGAGTAAACTTTGAAAACAATGTTCGGTCAATCGTAGTTTTTCTATAAAATTGAATGTCTTTAATTCCAGTTTCACGGTTATTTATTTAGAATTGATCCAAGGGCCCCATTACACCTGCATATTTTTTGTAAGGTACGCGAACTTGCATATAAATCTATATGTATATAATTATAGGGGGAAAACCTGATACGAAAATCAACTACACGCCTTTCACTGGTAAAACTTCGAAATAATCGGAATTTAAATATGAATTTTATGTTATTTGTGAATTGTTTCAAGGAAATGACTGACTGAGATATTTTTAAGGAGGATAAACATCTAACCTTATATCCTTGCTACACATATTTTTATTGGAAAGCTAGCCACGAGATATGTACGATTGCATATCAATAGTTGACACATTGACAAATAAGTTGACTCTTCAAAAAGTATGCAGGTGTAATGGACCCCGAAAAATATCATGCAACTTGTATTTATACAATTGTGCATCGTGTCTTTTTGAAATATTGTTGAATATGTAAAGTCAATGTTTGTTAGTTTGTTAATTTGATCATTGTTCAAGTGAATATTGTTTAATAATTTGATTATATTATTTGTTTTTCAACCAAAAATGTGTGTGTTTTTTCAACTCCAGTACCGTTCAAATCTTATTTAATAAGTTAGAAGATAAACAAAAGGCAACTCTAAAGTAAGGATAACATTAAGTGGAACGAGTAATTATTATAAGAGCTGTATATATAAAACATACAGAGAACAGAGATGTTTTGCTGAGCTTGAAGGTCAAATAAGTTATCAACGTGTGTTTGGAGAAGTGTTCTTGATCCTCAAGTCTTGATGATAACAGGAGATTGCAAAAGATTTCAGATCTTCTTTTTTCAATCAGAAACTTGAGATTCAATATTATTAATGAAAGGTAAGGTAACCAAAATTAATTAAATTAATATTAATTTAATTTGGTACGGTAACCAAAAATTAAATGTAATGGAACAATGTGTTGTTAACTCTAGTGATTATTGAGATATTTTCAAAAACTGTTTGAAAAGTAAGATCCTCAAGTCTTGAGCACCGAAATTTTTACTATACCTTGTATTGGCAATTTCCACATTTAAGCTATTCGAACTTACAGACAACTCAATCCTGACGATAAAAAAAGTTAGTTAATTGTATAATGGCTTTATTTCATTAATCAAAACTGAATTGAATAAGCCTTGGATGAGGTAAAACTTATATTGGTTTTCCCCAAGAACACTTGGTTTATATCACATAAATACAAGAGATGAATTTATACTTAATAGCTGAATATGTCAAAGCTTTGAGCTTGATACTTTTTCCACAGAAAGCTTTCCGGTTAGTAAGCCAGCAAGTTTCTGTAAAAATGAATTATCTTCAATCTTTCATAATTTTTATAGGAATCAGAGAAATTCCTAATCCATAATTATTATGGAACCCTTTTCAATACTTCATTTTCTAATGAGAATTGAGCACCAAGCGACCTTGTAACTAACAGGTTGTTTACCTCGGAAGTAGGAAAGTGTTGGAATGCTTGTGCTGTGCACTTTATATCTACCAAACACTGTGGAATCAAAACGTTCTAGAGGGCAAGGACAGTTCATGAACGAGGAAGTTACAAACCACAATATTACATTAGTAGTTGTTCATAAGGAATCTTATATTAAAGTATTTTTGCAAAACTTATGATAGCTACTGATGCCGTGACAAAAAAGGTTAGTGGCAGTGTATGTACTGGTTTTATTTGCATTTCGTAATCGTTGAGTCAAAAATGTCAAATAAGAGAAAATTAATTTTAGCGTTTTAAATCTTACGGTTTTTTGACAATACTTGAACTATAGTCTGTGTAAAATAAGTTGAGACTTGGCTCTCCATCTGAAGAAAGTAAAAGGTAGCCAAATCGTGTAAAATTGTAACTTTCTCAAATTTACAATTCAACGTTAGAATTATATTTCCAATTTAACATTAGAATTAAATTGCAACTTTCACAGATTTCCAATTTGATGTAGATGTAGAATATTATCCCCGATATGCCAGTAGTGCTAAAAAAGTTCCAGGGTTGAAGATTAAAAGGAATGTTTAACGTTTTTGATGAAATTGGAAACATCGCGTAAATTTGTTTTTCTCTTGAATACTATTTCTCTCAAAATCATAGGACGTCGTACGAATTTTATATCAAATCAACGAGAATTTCTCCTTTCTATTGGTATATGGATCATTTTTATCCGACCTATAGTTATTTTTTAATTGATGATTATGTTTGTCAATGTCGAGCAGAAAACTTAAATTTTTGACATGCTAAAAACATTTTTGTTTCAAAAGATAAGTGAGTGGTACAAGCGTACCACTTGTAAAAGCGTGAAAGTTTCCCAGAAATAATTGAAATTATTTTTTTTTGTCTAAAGTAGTCGGAAAAAAGTTAAATTTCATTTTAATTTTCAACCCTGGAACTTTTTTAGCAATACTGGCTTATCGGAGATAATATTCTACATCCAAATCTGACTTTAAATAGGAAATTTGAGAAAGTTGCAGTTTTTCACGATTTGGCAACCATGTAATTTCTTCGGATGGAGAGCCAAGTCTCAACTTATTTTACACATACTATAACTGCATGGATTTTCTTACTAGATAAAGAGTACTGGATGAGGGAACGGAACAATGCAAGCGTCGCATGTCGCGGTGGTTTTAGTCTAGTATTTATTTGATTTATCAATTTTCATCAAACATATACTATGAATTCAGTCACGATTATCCAATTAAATAAACGTTTGATTTCCAGTAGCGAGAAGACTAACAATTTTCATGCCTGATTGTCAATTCAAACCTTGTGATAGATGGATAGATAAATGTCTTTTATTTCCACTTTATAACATTATAAAAATGATGGGAGACCATCCTACATTCTAAACCTACACTCCTATGTGGGTTAGGAACTAATGAATTATATTAAAAATAATTATAATTAACTTGTGAAATGTAATAATCATAAGGAATAAATAAATAATAATCATATATAGAAAGAATCAAAATTTAAGTATATTGATTCATATTTTTAATGTAATATTTCTTTCTAAAAGCATGGTTACAGATGTACTGGTCATGAATTACAACATTCGAAAGGTATGAACAATGAAATCAACTAAAACGTATTAACGTAAAATCACATAAGGTTTCTTAATATATTTTGTGAGTGTATAAACCACGAATTTGATGAAATTACTGCTATAGTGTCGCGGTTTATTATTTTCATATCAACTGGATTATTTTGATCAATCGAACATCCTACAGAGGAGAAATCTAAAACAATCGAAGAATTATTATCCACTTGTAACGGATTGTTTACAAGTTATGGACTGACATGTTGAGGAATTATAACTTTGTTCCGGTGTCTGCATAATACATGCATTAGCAAAATTTTCGGATCTGATGTAAGGATACTTTAAGTATAGTGTTCCCAATATGGATGAGATGATGTCATCCTGCAACCGGCTCTAATTAATAATTAGAAGAAGGAAAGGCTGTTTCATCTATTTCATATACAGTATGTCACACGACTTGAGAAAGGAGGAAAGAGTGAGAGGATGGTGTCCGGTGACACGGTCCATTTAGTCGGCCCGCGGCCACTGCTTGGGTAACATAGTTGCAGTCCAATCAAAATCAAAAGCCGTGTCCACGCATCCACTCCTGTCTTGTTTGCAGCTACTCGCTTGGCTTCATCCAGACAAAAATTATTGCATAAATCGCACGTAAATTACTGGTCACATGTTGATCTCGTTACAATTATTATTCTCATTATCGTTACATTTTGTGTAACTCGGCCTAATAATGCAATGCGACTGATGAGTTACCCTCCACCGAGCAGCGACTGGCCCCCGCTTTTTAGGGGCCTATCTCCAACTCCACCCGTATAAAAGTTACAACAATTATTGCTGGACCATCAGTTGCATTCTTCTCCAACGCAGACAACTAGTGGATTAAACACCGCAACACTCCTCAACATGCATTCCGTTCAAGTGAGACAATTTTCTATTCTCTTTTCAAAAATTTTTTAGTGCTTTGAATAATAATATCATCGTGGTCTGACTAGCTCAGGTATGATACCCTAGTCGCATCTGATTGATTTCAGGGCCTCTGAAGTGATTGTTTTCAAGAAACCTCGGGAGAACTGACTATAAAAAACAATGAAGTATTTCTACCTCATATTGAGGTTTCTCTACTTTTTTATTGATGGCTTCTTTTATTCATGCTATGTTTATCAAAGGAATGTGACAGTTCTAGATGGAAATAATTATTATAAGAGAAGAAGTTTTTCATACAGAGTATTTTGATACAGCACTTTTGCGATTTTCAAAAGAACAATTAATTTTGATATAGTTTGAATTGAATTTATAGTTATTACATATAATCAAATAAATAGCTCTCATGTAGTTTTATCAAAAGAGAAATCAAATGCATTCCTGTAAGTTTTGTTTGTGGTTTTTTTTTAGAATGCTCACTTTCCTTCATTTTTGACACAGTTGAAATAGGATGCTAGAAAGGTTCACGAACTCTCTAAGTATAGTTCAGGCCAGTCCAAAAGATAAGAAAGGAAATAATTGCAATTAAATAATTTGACTCTCATTGTAGATCTTCATTCATTGAAGAGTGGGATAGCACTAAGATCTTTCTTAGCCGTAAATTAGCTGTAAAGGTACTCTGAGATGTAAAGTGAAGGTACTCTGAGACTCAAACAGTGTGCTGTTTTACTTAACGATTCATATTTGAACTTTTTTTATGAGCTCTAAAGGAAGGAGACAATAAAATACACTTGTAGATGAGTTGATTGAATTATTACAGACTTCCTATAAGTAATGATCGGAGTAATAAGGCAGTGACCTCTTTTATTGGCATAGTGATTCCAATTTCAACCACCATCATTTTTATTCACTACATTTCAACATATCACTAATACCAGAACATATATGAAGTTGAATTTGAGTTTTTTATCCAGTTTACAATTGAGTTGGTTCAAGTTACTTAAAAGCGTAAATTAAGAGCTCAATTTCCAATATAGTTTGGCAAATTTTCTCCTTTCTTATTTGGCTGGAAGAGGTCAGTATCTTCATATGCTGAATACATGGTAATGTTATGTAATTAACTTAGAGGCTCCTTTGGGATCGGATCTTTGACTTTTACTTTTTTAGTTATTAATAAATGTTTCACCTGATCTCATAGCTATAGTTATCTTAAATATATATGTCAAAGATGTAAATCTCAACTTTTAGATAAGTGATTTTGACGTGAATAATCTTTAGTCTTTGTGTGTGGTAAATCAATTACATGTAAATGTAAATAAGCGTGATGTGATGAAGATCACTCGTCAGAGAAATATATTCAACAAAACTCCCTACAGAATACTTAATAATTATGAAACATGTTAAATTTGGGTGTATTTATATCAAGCTCAATTGTTCTTGTGTGAAGTGGAACTTTTTTGTCAATGAAGCATATAAAAATCTTGGCTACATTATAAGAACTCAATTTTCAATATTAAGAATAAGTATAATTTTCAATAATGAAATATATGATATAATATATATAAGAATGAGGACTCTTTGCTACCTGTTCTAGACATAGTATTTTTGGGAATTGTAACGTGGTGTAGAGGCCATACTAAAATCTTCACTCATACATCCTTTAGAGAGTGTTCAATACAGATTTGAGATAATCTCATTTGAAAGTAAAATGTTTTTTTTTCATTGAGAGTAATCCCTCAAGTAGCAAAATAATCGATTGAAAGAGTATTTTTGGGAATTGTAATGTGGTGTAGAGGCCGTACTAAAATTCACTCATACATCATTTAGAAAGTGTTCAATACAGATTTGAGATATCTTATTTGAAAGTAAAATTTTTTTAATGAGAGTAATCCCCCAAGTAGCAAAATAATCGATTGAAAGTACTTTCAAATTGATTTGAAATAACTTTTAATAATTGTTAAAATGACTTGACATAAAAAATGTTTCAAGTTGGCAAAATTGTAATTTTTGAACTAGCTGTAAATAATTTAAAATAAAAGGTTGAATAAGTTCCATATAATCATTTACGATAAGTGAGTTATTTACTTTTTCCTCCAGTTCGCTCTTCACTATTTCGCTCTTTTGACTGAAATGGGCGGTTGTAGAAGTACCCAGTTTTCAATGTGTGATGTTTAATATTACTCATAGAATAATCTTCTAAGGTTAATACGAACACGGAATTCGTAGTATTCAGTATTCGTAAATAGTTATTTATGTAACATGAAAGCAAAACTACACATAGCAATTTCAAATGAAACCGTATTTTCTCGAATCCGAGGAGAATGAAAAATGTATATCGAGCAGTTGAATTGAAAATATTGTAAAATAGCCTTGCTGTTTCAAAATGACTTATCAACCTACAAAATTTAAAAATTTAATTCGTCAGTGGAAAATAGTAATCAATATTATTCAAGTACTTTCGCAATCGAAAGCAGGACTGCAAACCTATTTTTGAATGTTGATCAGGGAATATAACTAAGTCTTGCTCCTAATAAGTTGCATATTGAAGCGCAACAGTTAGTGTACATAAAATGAACATTGATGGAACAAAGATAATTCATCTATCTGTAAAGCACTTCTCTATTTTCTATACGTTGGAATGAAATCGTATAAAATAACTGAATGTTAGTATATAAATAAAAATATAAATCTGACTATCCTTTTTAAAATTATTTAGTCACGACTATATGCCATTATCAAGTGATTGGAAAATAAAAGACAAAATTAACCCTAACAAAAAAATACAACTAAATGTTAGTAGCCTACGTAATATAGAGGGCTGTATTTAAGAACTATTTACAACCAAGTTCTCTACTGATTGGTTGTTAGACTTGGTTGGTTCTTAAAAATAATTCATAAATGTTTAAATTTCTATATTCACTCGTTCAAATATTTGAAGTACGTCAATGGTGTACGTGTAGAGGTTTAGAGATACAAGCATACAAGGTTAAGCATCGTCGATAATATCACTATTAATTTCAGAGCCGTCCATAAATGAATCATTATAAGAGTGCGGGAACTTGAATGAAATGATTGTGGATTATTCACCGATTAGAAGAAATAATGAGAAACTTTGTAAATGGTTGTGGGAAGAATACTAAACGAAATCTGTGGTACTATTGTGAAGTTGGAGCAAAAACTAATTTCTGAAAACTGAAAAAATTATGAATTGATGGCAAAAATGTGAATTGTCAACTGTCTACACGCTACGAGCTCACAACCCCAATTCTATACCAACTTTTATTTCAAAATGCATACTTGAGTATCGTGATATGAATGAGTTCAAGCTGATGAATTGTTTATTCAAGTCAGCAACGATTGAATTTACTAAAGTGATTTTTCATATTTTTTCAGATTCAAGCCGCCATCGTAATGATGTGTTTCATTGCATTCTCTTATGGGCAAATCTATGGGAGCTATGGTCATCATGGACACCAGGATTATCACGTGAGTTTTCACAGTATTTCAAATCACTCCAACTATTGTTGAAGAGAATTTATTTATTATATTTAATAATCAGTTGAATGCACCTGTGTAGCGAGAAACGCCTCTTTCTCTTGCAAACCACATTTGAACACCAAAGTTACACGGAAAAAGCTCAAATGATTATATAGTATTTAATGGCGAAAATTATTATCTTCAGATAGTTTCAACAGCAAGTAAGTTATGGTTATTAAAATTATATATCTTACATTTTTAAAAGTCTTATTTGAGAATGATTGCCGGCTCGATTTGGTGTTGCAAAAAGTACACAGAAGGCACAACGTGAACTCCAAGATTATTCTCGATTTTTGACCCTATCAACATAATTATTTTCAAAAGCAACAACAGGACTACTAACCACATGTAAATTGGTCTATATAATCAATAGTGTATTACGGTCACAGTGGCTGATAATTTTGCAAATTGGTTCAACATTAAGGTCACAGTGACTGACTACTAGTTTTGCAAGTATTCTAATACTATCGGAATGAATTGATTTCATATTTGAAGAAAAAATCTTATAATCTTGAATATGAACAGTGAACTAACAAAACCACTAAATTATCAGTCATTGGCACACAGCTGTTGGCCAATATCCAAACTCCTATACACTATATTTCTCAATAGATATTTGTGAGGCATGAAACCACAGCATTTAAAAAGAGAGAAAACATTGCTGAACAAAAACCGCAAGATCAATGAGACAACTCAGCAATATTCAATGTCATTAACGAATGAACGGTAGTTATAGATCCTTTGAAAGTCAACTACTTTATATGTTTTCAGAAAATTAATCATTCCTTTATTGTGTGTATCCCAATATCATTATGATATCAATAAAATGGCTAATAACAGTAAGTTACGAGAAATACCAGAACGATTTCATGCCTTCAATGATATTGTTGCACTACTAACATAGCCTAAATCTCCTTCAGACTTGAAATATTATCAAAAACCTTCTCCTCCAGACCTGAAATATTATCAAGGACCTTATGTCCAAAAATATATAGGAAGTTATGAGAAAATTCATAATAGCCTAATAATTTACTTTTCAACATCATAATATTTTCTAAGTTATTCATTATAAATTTCATAATAAACATTCACTTTTCAATATTTTTAATATTCATTTTATAATAAAAACTTAATACGATATATATCTAGTGTATTAGTTATTTTCCACCAGATTGTTAAACTTAGTCAATTCGTTATTATTTGGTCATGTAATAAGTCAAGCACTAAATCAGTTATGTTCTCTAAATAAGCTGTAACGTTATTCCTCCACTGACTCTGGACTTAATAAACAATAATGGTTTTCGAACGTGATAATAGTGTCAAAGATGATAATTTCTTAATCCATAACGAAGTGAACTGCGATGTATACACTTACGATTTACACTAAAAATGTCAATTTAAATGTAAGAACATTAAAACTTGTCAACTTGGAGACTGGCGCGCTTTCGAATGTTAATGAACCTTTTTTTAGCATTAATGATTAATGATTTGTCCGGCCGAATGTCTATTTGTTTATGAAAAACATAAGGGTGTAATTTTATTATGTATGTAGCCAATAATTGGAGTTCATACTGAATTGTTCAATTTTTTGAGAACTAACAGGTAATCTGTACTTTGCGGTTTGCACTGGGAAAATTTTGTGTTGTAAAATGAAATTTCCTAATACCCAGGAAACATAAAAATAGAATTATTTAGTAAAAATCACTTGGATAAACTTCATTAGAGTTGAAAATTCTTAGCAAAGAAAAATGAGTTTGATTGATGACCTCCAACTTTTGATTCATGAGCCGCGTTTGCTACAAATTACGCTATGCGTCACTTGAAGATAGCTCTATTTGGTAGGGCGTATATTATTGAGTAAAATTTGAAATACAAATTGGATAAGTTTGATTTAATTATTAAATTGTGATTAATTAATATAATAGATACTATTTATAACATTGTAGATGAGAGAGTAGCATACGCAATTGTGCCCAGCATGCTTACTCCTCCCCACTACTCTGTCCATGCTACAAAAGGAGAAATCGGTTTCCCCTCTTCATGTTAAAAGTAATATCTCTCGGACTATAGTTGAAATCTCTGCTGAACTAAATAACAGTAACTTTTAACTGTCGAAAACGAATATTTCTAAATTTATAAAAATGGAACTCTGGTCTTATAAGTTTACGGTAAGCAAGTAGGCCTGTTTGCTTATAATTGAATCGGTTGAAGAAATTGTAATGATTTAGTAGCAAAAAGTGAGTAATGAGGCTGATGGATATATCTTATTTCAGGAACCAGCGCATTACAGTTTCGAATACAAGGTGCATGACCCTCACACTCATGACATAAAATCGCAACATGAATCACGCAACGGAGATGCAGTGAAGGGCTACTACAGCCTTGTCGAGCCTGACGGCTCAGTCAGAGAGGTGCACTACACCGCCGACAAACACAATGGATTCAACGCCGTAGTCCACAAATCCGGTCATGGACACCACTACTATTAACACCTGACAAGCTCATAAAAACCTATTTATTATTTTTGTACAAAACCAATAAAATATCTTCAAACGATTACTAATTTTTATTAGAACCAAGGATCTATTTATTAATTTTCAACATTTGAAAATGGTATCATTTCTGATATCTTGTTCAAGTAGCCTATGGTGAAGTTATTTTATCAAGCAATTTTCATATCAGGAATTTTACTTTTTTTATACAGAGGAGTCCAAAAAATGTATACACTCATTGACATTGAATATCTTGGTAACGCATTAGCAGTTGTTGCCGTTTGCATCTGGACTATCCATGCCACACTACTTGTTGAGAAATCGAAATACAAGGCCCAATTCACATTCTACAAGGCCCAATTCACACTCGTACAGACGTGGTGTGGCAATGGCACGCAAGTTGCAGAGGCATGTCGTACGCAATGCACTCCAGAAGGACGAAATAGTGACATTTTAATCCCATTTTATTCAACAGTTTCTATACGATCTCATTTTGAACAAGTGGCAAGGAAGTGACGTGCCCTTTCTTGTAAGCCACGAGATGGCAAAGGGACATGGCGCGGACGGTCACTTTCTCACCCGCGCCGCGACCGACGCCCGAATAAAGCCTCGTTTCTATTACCACAGATTCAGGGTTGCAACATGAGATCGAATGACGGGAACTTATAATAATGGAATCAGTCCACAACATTTCAACTCGGCACCAGCCCAATGTGACGCGGCGCAAGGTGTTGTTGCAGATTCATATTTCACAATTGATTACTTATATCTTTTCCTCTCAAATTCTAACTTCTAATAAGTAAATTCTAAAGAAGTAAGTTTTGGTCACCTTTATATATTAATTTTTATAGTGCTCAATGTCTCTAGAGCAAGGTCTTACGTTGGTCCTAAGTTAGCATATACGTTGCCATTGCACTCACTCTCATGCAGTTTGAGCCGAAATGGGAACAATAAACGACAAAGTTGTAAGATCCGCTCAACAAGCTAGCATAGCTCATCGTTATGAAGTGATATTTCAAATTGCCAGAATGGAGACTAGGCTTAAGGCTTACTTTGGTAATTGTACTTTGATGTCTCATTAACACGTAGCAGTGCAGCATTAGTAGTCCACATGCAAAATGTAACAGCTGTCAGGATTAGTACACATAATATTCACTGTCATCAAAGACTGTAAAGTTACATTTTTTGGAATCCTCTTTATATTGTTAATAAAATAAATAGGTAGAATTGATTATATTTTTGGACACTGCATAATATGACTACATTGTCAAGTTAATAAGTTTTATGACAAGTGATCATTATTTAATTATGGCATGACGCCATATCTCCCACAAATGTGGGTAATTGATGAATGAGGTAAGAGTTATAAAAGTATGACAGAATATATACAACAGCCTTGTACAATCTACACCCTTAATAACTTAAATGATGGATGAATGATTCAATACATTATTAAGCTCATTATTCTGTACAAAATTAATTAAAACTATCATGAGAAAGATTAATCAGGCCCTTCACCACAATAAATTACCTACTTGAGTTATTACTTTTGATATACTGTATTGGAAATAAATATACTTTACATTAGAAAATGTAACATCTTGTTATTTTTCAGTAAAATAATAGAAATCTTCTAATAAACAAGTCTGATAAAAGAAAATTGTAAGAGGGAGTAAAATTGGGTTAATGCCAGGAGTTACCGTACATTATGAAGGCAATAAAATAAAACTATTTCACTCAACTATGACCCATGCCAACAATCAGGACTTCACCTTCAAATAACATTAGTAGAACAGGTTTGAAAGGTAAAAACCAGGTTATTACTTGGGACTTATGCAATATATAGAAACAGAAACACCTGGTGAAAGTAATTGGCATTTTACATCTATGAAAATTCTATAAATATCAATAACTTAGGTCTGAATAGACAAAAATTGAACTCACCAAATGCAGAACCATAAAACAACTTAGTTTCATGAACAACATTGGTTTCAAACTAAAAAACTTTAGTAAAAGAGTAGGTACCTAGTAAATAAAGAAAAATATGAAAATCTTTAGAGATTTAGTTATATTATTGGTATGACACAACTATCAAAATGAAATAGAGTAAAATAGTTTCAGAAGTGATTTTTACGCCGTAAGGTTATGTCAAATTCAACAGATGTTACAATTTCTTACCTAAACTAGGCCACAAAATACAATAAAAAACATGTTGATTATTCAAATACTTACGCTTTTATAAACCGAACTGTTTCTTTCAATGTAACAGGAATTATTGGATATTTCAACCACTATGGATTTATTCTAACATAACCTAATGATTAAGCAGAATTGAATCAAAAGGAATGTGGAAAATGCAACTGCTCTTACCGCTAGCAGACAGCAGACAAAATTTGGCAATTGGCAATTGAATTGGAATGGAATTGGAAGACTTGCAATCAATCCATGGCGCTGTTGACTTTTCATTTGTCGACTTTCAGGGAAATCGATTTCTTGACATTGAACTTTATATATCGATCACAATACATGATAATATTATTATATTTTTATAGCATGACGGAAGATGAAAGATGACAAAAAATATATAATTTTGACACAAAGAAGGATGAATTCTACCAGACAGCTTCATCTTTTAGCAAGAACTACGACCAACCAAGGACCTTTTAGCAAGAAATTGTTCAATGACCTTATCGATCTAAAACATCGATTGAGTAAAACTATAGTTTAGTCCATATCGATATAGAAAATATCGCATATCGGCGCAAAAATGTCTATGTTCGATACCAAATGATTGAGCTGGTCGATTAGGTCATAAGGTCACAACTTTCATTTTTTCCAATAATAATAATTAGTCCAGTCAAATTGTCGTTTGCAGGAAACAGCCTCAAAATAGCTATTTCTCGACGGTTTTTGGGGCGCTGAATTCGAATCTGAAATTTTCTTACTCGCGGCTTTCCAAAACCCCTAAAAATTTCAAACTTTTTTAATTTTTCTATTTAATTTCGAAAACATTGAGTTTTTCGAAGAAAAGCATTCTTTACAAAATTAAATATAATAGAATTTCCAATAAATTGAGTGGTTACGCATGACTACCATTTTTGATTCCGGAGTAATAACCTATTTTCAAAAAAGGGTATTTTTAAGGAGTTTACAAATTATGCAAACCTACCAATTCTACCCTATATATGCTACAACTTAAGTTGGATCGTTTATATATAGGCTACCTACCCTATAAATCGACATATAAGGAAGGATACGTCAAGCGGTCAAGGATCAAAACTTTAAACACTGACAAAATGATCAGATCTCCTCGTCCTACAGCTTATTTTTCTCAGCCGGTCAAGGCGGTTCAAAATCATGTATTAGAACTGACAATTAATGAAAAATAGAAAACTCCTTCAGTGTAGCCTATTTTAGCCCTATATTTTCATACGGTAGCCTACCTACACAAAAAAATGGCCAATTTCTATACCGTATTCAAAAACTGCGTATCTCGGTAACCCGAAATGATAAAAAATGGGACTTGGTCTTGATTTGAAGAACAGAATCTCCTCTTTCATGTGGGGCGAATGATTTTTGTAAAAATATGATCGTGAAGTAAGATACGGTATGTTAGTTTCAAAAACTTAGAAATTTGCGATATTTTTCTCATTTTCACAGTCGCACATATTCAAAGCTGCGTATCTTGTGAAACACTTCAGATGAAAAATCCAAAAAATAGTCAAGGTTGTATAGAGATTTTTTTCCTCTTTCTCATTATCATGGATCATACTTCTGTTTTCAAAAGTTACAGGCAATTGAGAAAATGATTATTTTTATTTTATCATTTTTTGCGATTTTACTGTTTACATACATTTCAAGTTAATTACAGTACCGCATACAGTATGATTAGCATTGGTGTTAGTATTCTTGTCTATTATTCGACCAGTGGCGCCATTTCACCAAACTGCTAGGGGGGGCAAAAACCAAGTGGCGAAGGGGGGGGGGAAAGAATACCACCGAAGGATTGAAGGTCCTGGGTTTTTCCCCATAAATGTTACATTCGATTTTTCCAGTTTTATACAAATGTGGTTAAATAAAACATCAATACAAAAATAAACATTATTAGTTATAATCATGAAATATTTATTAGAAATATTGGTCTACAGAGAGGCCCTATAGTAGGAATACACTGAAACAGATTTCTTTAAAATCATGGAAAAAGATAAATTTTTCTTTTACAATGACAATTTCATTGGGGATCATATTCTAATTGGAAAATAACTTTCAGTTAGAAAGCTAAAGAAACATTGAGCTGTTCCCATAATTCTCACCAACTCTGTACAAACATTTTTTTCTTTTACAATGACAATTTCATTGGGGATCATATTCTAATTGGAAAATAAATTTCAGTTAGAAAGCTAAAGAAACATTAAGCTGTTCCCATAATTCTCACCAACTCTGTACAAACATTTTTGATTGTCTGATTGTGCCCTTTCTTTTGCTTTCACTGTGACATCTTGCAACTTGTTAATTCTCATGTTGAAATTTATGCAATAACTTACTTATTGTGCCCTGATCAATAATTGTACCCATCCTATATTCAAGCTTCAACCATACCACAGAGAAAAATATACCGTACAGTATTCTTTATTACTCCGTTCCCGTATCCATATTTTCAAGGCAATTTTCCTACAATGTTGATACTGTAGAAGGAATTATACTACTGCTGTTGAAAAAGAGTATTAAATCAGTATGAGATTCTAAGGATTCGTGTAGATAGACCCGCATTTTCATTATTTATCTGATCCTTGGGGTGGCCTAGGCCCCCCCTGTATTCGACAAAGCAGATAAATCCTTTTCTAGCTTCTCAACGCTGTCGATTATCTATACCTTGCCACTGCCTTCTGTAGAGGATAGCTGGTACAAATATATCTGATGTGTGATATCAACACTGTTCATTCCTGTTGAAAAGTAATAAATTACCTATATTTTATTCGTCAAGTTATAAAATACATTTTTCAATTATTAAATAATGAGTTTTTATAATTGAGATTAAATATTTTGTTAATTAATTATATTTCCACATTGTTGAAGAATGATCTGACAAGGTTGCGGAGCTAGAAAAAGATATCGCTATCTGCTTTATAGAATGATAGCAACACCAATCAAATACTGCCATTGTAACGTGGACATCACTATATAGTTCTACCTAGGGCAATAATAGTTAGTACTAGCTAACATTATTCAACGCAGTCTTGAAAATTACTAGAAATAGAAAACTTGCCATAGAATTATTTTAGCAATTAATGGCTCTTATTTAACCGAACCAATTTATTAGCAACTTCATCAGCTAATGCCGCATTCACATGTTGGTCCGTGAAGGCCAAAGACGACCAGCACCAGTGTGTGGATGGATGTTTTGCAAACGCTGGTTAGGCCTATTGCTGATCTTGATTGGACACTATATTGGTCACAGGAGTGATCCGTGGTCTAGTGGATAGAGTGCTTGCGTAGCAGCATAGAGATCCCGGGTTCAAACCCTCTCATTACCAAACGTTTTTTAACCAGATCACTCCCGTGTTATCGGATGGACACGTTACGGTAATTGTCGGTCCCGGCTGAAGTATGACAGTCGTAAGGCCCATTGACGGCTTGAATTATATATTCAGGCGGTGGGACCTTCGCGCAAGGTACTCCCCACCAACAAAAGCCATACGAATTTAATTTTTTTTCTTGGTCACATTGCAGGCTGAGCCAACATAAGTGGACTAGTCATAAAAGAAAGGTCCCATATTAATGTATCAATAGATCGTATTAATGTATCAGTTGAATAAATGCTAGGATAGAGCATAGACTTGATGTTTTATTGTTTTTTTTTCAACAATCCAGGTATCTACTATAGCAAGGTCCACGTTATAATGGCAGTGGAGAAAGATAGGAGAACAGCATTTCCGATTCTCGGCTTTGTCACTGCCTTCTATAGAGGATAGTTGCTACCGTTATATCCGATAAAAAATTCTTGAGATTCAAGATGATATATTTTTCAATGATTTATAGTCCTGTCAACGAAGGGTTATAGAGGAAAAATATTGGAAGACAATCTTTGACCCCGTAGTTCTGTTCGGGTAGTAAGTAGGTGAACATATCAAAAATCCTCACCCTACTCCCAGTGCTTAGGGGGTGGGGTTGGTTCAAATGAACCATATTTTGGTTTCTCGCATATAACTAGGAAACAGATGCATCTTATGGACATGACAATTCAACAGAAAATTGAAGCGTATATTATTTCCTACAACATTGATCCAACAACTTTTTCTATATCTTTCAACGATGCATCGTAAAATGAATGCTCATCGTTTGTTGAGCATTAAATTCTCTTTAAACAAATGTATTCTTTTACTATTTCATGTTTTCGTTCCATTGTTCTAGCAGCTTTTCAATGTGGGAGGTGAAATTTTCAATTCAGCAAAAAGTGTCACTTAGTCTTAGCGGTTCCACACCTTTACCTTTAACACACGAGCTAGAGATGCGAACTTTTGGTTTGTTCATCTCTTTACTAGTCCCAATTGAGCTGCAAAGTCAAGAGTTGTGTTCCAGATATTCACCTTAAATTCCATTGTCAAATGATCAATTGTTGCAAAATTGAAAATTTCAACCCCCACATTGAATAATGAAAGAAAAACATCAAATATTGTACATCAGATCAAAAAGAATTTAATGCTTTGAAGCTGAAGGATCTTTCTCCTATGTATGTCCTTAGATGAGTGAAAAGATTTTATTTCTATGTTGCTTTGTAGTCATACAAATTTCAGCTGAAGGGTCTTTCTCCAGTGTGTGTCTTTAGATGTCTAGTAAAAGTTGATTTATGTATTGAATTGTAGTCGCAGAACTTACAGCAAAAGGGTGTTTTCCCTCTTACAGAAAGGGTGTTTCACTCTCCAGTGTGTTTCTTTAGATGTCTAGTAAGCATAGCTTTCTGTATTGATTTGTAGTCAAAGATGAAGGGTCTTTCTCCAGTGTGTGACTTTAAATGAGTGTTAAAAAATGTTGTTATGTCTTAGAATAAAGGAATTAGTGGATGAATAAATAGAGAATATATTTACTTATTTATCTGTATGCTTTATTGTCTCGCTTTCCCTTTTTACTTTTTTGTTGAATTTTCATCTTCTTTTTCTTTTGCTTTAACGATTTCTTCCTCTGTTTTTGTTGTTCCATTCTATTTTTGGTTTGAAATACTTTACTCTTCTTGACTTGCAATGTAGCTTGCTTTTTGATTTCTTTATTAATTTCCTTTTTAGTTTTGAGTTCCATGCCTGGAACTTCATCATCACTATCCCTCTCATTTTCTTGATCTTGAGACCCTGTATCTTCATATTCTACCTGAAAAGGAGTAACGAAAATCGATATTAAAATCATTGAAAGTATTAAAAACAATATAAAAACAAGAAGTACCCTTTTATTTAAAATATTTCAAACTTTAAAATATAAAAGTTTTAAATAAAAGGGTACTCAATGTTTTTAATAAAGTAGCCCATACAATTGAAGTGATTTCATAGAAAGTATATTGAACAATGTTGACATAAAAACAACTATTTGTATTGGTACTCCTATTCGAATTTATGAGTAAGCTGAAAGTTGGTCGCCTGGTGAATCAAGAACACATGCTTCAAGCCCGATCCACACGTACAAAATTATCGTCAGTTTTGCATGATCATGCCAGATTCGACAAATAAGACTGTATCGCTTTGCTCGCCTGCATTTTTCATTTGAGCTTTCTTTCTTCTGTCAAAAAGTCAAAAGAGAATTCCAGGCACGATTCAACCACCATTTTTCTTTGAATTATGTAGTGCAGGGTTGCAAAAATATTAATTTTTCATCAGAAATAAATATTAAGTTATTTCTTAATTAGAGACTTGGTTAGGATATTATGAGAACTATTGTATTTCATTGTAATAGATCTCTGAAATTTGAAACAGGAATGATATGAATTACTAACTTAACAAGCATCCATATCTAACCCTCTCAAGTATGATTTTGGTTGAGAAATGTAGAAAAATGCATCGAAAACTTAATGAAAAACTTGAGAATAGAAACCCTTTAAAAAACGCTGGGAAATGCTTGGAAAACGACGTAGAAGCGCTTATATTGGGCGTATCTTTGGCGTAATTCTGAAGTCCTCTCAAGACAAAATTTCTAGGCCCTAGATGAACTTCTGTACCAAGTTTGAACATTTTCTTTCAATTGATTCTTGAAAAATGTGAGAAAACGCAGAAAAACGCTTGTGAACGCAAGGAAAACGCAGTAAAACCGACCATCTTGGGCGTATCTTTGATGTAATTCTGAAGTCCTCTCAAGACAAAATTTCTAGACACTTGCTGAACTTCTGTACCAAATCTGAACATGATCTGTCAATTAGTTCTTGAGAAGGCGTAGAAAACGCAGGAAAACGCTCAAAAAACCACGGAACTTGAGCATAATTCGGAGACCCTTCCGATACAACATTTTAATACCTCAGCTGAGCCAAATCTGAACATTTTCTCTAAATTAGTTTTTGCAAAATGTGAGAAAACACATAAAAAAATGCTAGGGAACGCTGGGAAACCACCCATCTTGGGCGTAATTCTGAGTCCTCTTAAGAATAAATTTCTAGACCCTTGCTGAATTTCTGTACGAAATTTGAACATGATCTTTCAATTAGTTCTTGAGAAGGCCTAGAGAACGCATGAAAAATGCTTTAAAATCGCCGATCCTGGGTGGAACTAAGACGTCTTAACTTAACTTAAAATAGAATATTTTTATATTACTAATATATTTTTATATACCTCAGCTGAGCCTGTGTACAAAGTTTGAACATCTTTTGTCAATTGGTTCTTGGAAAAGCTGAGAAAACACAGAAAAACGCTAGGAAAACGCAGATTTTGGGCGTATCTTTGGACATTCTTTCAAATCCGTTTTAGTGCACCTCTAGATGGCAAACTGAACAAACCTGCCAAATTTGCACGTATTTGGTCCAGTAAATATTTAGTTATGTTGATTACGAATGAATGAGTGAGTGAGAAAATGAATCAAAGTAATTTCGCTTTTATATATAAATATATAGATTCATATTTCATTTTTCAAAAGTTTTTCCCACAGCACTGGTTCAGATGGCGCTGTAGAAATCAATCGATCCATAATAAATTAACATAAATGATTAGAATAGCTACTAGGATAAATAATTGACAAAATGATTTTGACTCAAATCCACTCGCTATCAGGTTGAAACAGAAACTGGGCCGAGCGTGTGTGAAAGACTTCATTTGTTTGCTGTTCTCCGGAAACGAATTCAAACCTCATGACACCTATTCGTGTCGAAAGGGTGTTCGTTGCTGTGTGGTTTCTATCTGGTACCGAATTCAAACTGAATTAATGTTTCACACTTGTCGGAATCTTCCGAAAAAGAACCGAACGGAACCGTATACGTGTGAAACGAGCCTTATCTGTCAAATCTAGCATGTTCATGCAAGACAGACTATATGTTTGAGCGTGTGGACATGTCTTAAAGAACGGGTACAAATTTGATAGAGATTATTTGGCATCTGGGTTTTGCTCATACGTGAGCAATTTTGAACAGAAGGGGAATTTATAATAGTTTTCAGTGGTGAAAATATGGAATAGCACGATCAAACACATAACATAAAGTTGAATTGTCATTTTTTCATCTGCTGAGAATGTGAATTTTCCAAAGTCAATACTCAAAAGCGATTATTGTTGAAATAATGTCCGTATATCCACTGTTATTAAAGGCTGGTAGGTTTTTATTACAAACCAAAACATTCCAACTCCACCCCTAAATACTTTGAATAAATTGATAAAATAACAACTTTTTGAATACAAGTACTGTAATACACACCTTATTTTCTCCAATTATTTTATTTCTCTTTTCAAGAACGTCTGAAGAGAATTCCACCACACAAACAGAGTGGTCTCCAACATCATATTCCTTCGCTGTTGTTCTCAGCAACTCCTCAACCTCTGGTATAGGCTTGAATGACATCTTCATTTTCTTGTATGATTCTTGAGCCTATGAAAAAATATATTGTTAGATAATATTATGATGCATGAAAGTGTATGACAGTATAACTCTTGCAAAATCTCGAAACGGAGAATACTTGTTATAGATAGTGCAGTCACGGTAAAAAGCTTGGTCCCCATAAGGCAGACGCCTTATTCTCGTGACAGAACCATGCATACCAACTCCCATGGTTTTCTATCAGGAAAGTCACCAACTGACAATAGCCTAGACATTCGGCTGAGAAAACCACCATAGATTCGAAACTCATAACTTCTGAAGTAAGCAAGTACTGAAGTAAAAGTGATGCATACATATTTTATAAGATGCAGTATGACTGAACGCTTATATTTTTTATGATTTGCTAACTACAAGAGGTTCCAGCCTCAGCAGAGCCTGTTTCCAAGACAATTCTCATGAAAAGTTCAAGCGGTGTTTAGCAACAAACGAATTTCCAACTACTGAGCATGACGTGATACCTACATAATAAGTAGTAGCACATAAATAAGTGATTTACTACGACTGGTAGCTAATATATATTGACACTAGGGATGGGTATCGATACATCGATATTTCAACATCAAACATCCACGTTTTTAACATCGATGTTTACTGTTCGATGTTTTTCACTTATCGATGGTTTTACCTAGACATCGGTCATCCGATGTTTTTCCAAACCAAAAGGAATTTTTCAATCAGACTCTCTGTATTTTTATGTGAGACTGTTGGATACTCTTGAAGATTTACATAACTTCTGTGGCCCTTGTCAAGGTTAGATACTTATTTAGAATTGAATAAGAGGTCAGATTTTTCGTTCCGTAGGAAGAGTTCTTTCTTATTACAAGTGCTTTCCTCAACATACGTTCAACACCAATATTATTAATCTAGCTCTGGAATAGAGTTCCTCGTATTGTAAGGAGTGTAGATATCCATATAAAAAACCTTTATTCATTTTCATTTCCTAAATAAAACTATCAGGTATTAGAAACATCAGGTATTGTTTAGAAACATCAATGTTTACTGTTCGATGTTTTTCACCTATTGACGTTAAGGTAAAAAAACATCGATGTTTTGTCTTTCGATACCCATCCCTAATTGACACAAACTTTATTATTACGCACCTCTTGCTTAATTCGCTTCTTTTCCTCTTTTATTTTCTGTTTGAATTCCTCTTGAGCTTTCTTTTGTCGCTGAAGTTTTCTTTTATGGAATCCCGTCAAAAATTCTCTGAAATAATAAAAGAATGAAATTAATTGATTAAATTTAGACTGTAGACAATAGCTTAATCCAAATATTAAACTAATCAACTTTCTTTTGGATGGAGAAGAAGCGCTAAGAATTTCAGACTTCCCATTTTAGCCCCTAAGTAAGATATAATTGCGTGAATGAAAGGCTTCCGAGTGTAAACCATGCTAAAACCTGGGTAATTCAAGGGTTTTGTTGATAATTGAAAAAGGGCAGAGTATTTTAAGACACCATAAGGCTCAACTCATACTTACGCGACTCAGGTCGAGAGCATGTGTTTTCAAATGGTGACAGTCGCGGCGACTAGAATCGACTGGTCTGAGTGTCACCATTTGGAAACACATGTTCTCGACTAGAGTCAAGTCTCTTCTCGACCTGAATCGCGTGAGTGTGAATTCAGCCTGAGAGTTAACACGTTGAGCCCGATTCCATATTATTTTGTAAAGAGTATAATTTCAATACTCACATTCTTAAAACGAATGTTAGACATTCAAAATTATTCATAATGCATCATATAATGATTCATAAAATCTAAAATGAAATAGTAATCGAATTAGTATTGGCATTAACATCGAATTAACAATGATTAACTTTGCAAAAATGAACCATACATAGTGAACTGCAAAAGTATTCTAGTAGATGACGTTTTTCCCACTCACTCCTCACAGGTTCAACTACATTCGTTTTAATTAAATCATATGCAAGTGTGCAAAATATTTTTCAATACATTATGCTAACAAGACGAAGATCTTCAACCCTGCATTACACGCACTAATTTAGTTTCATTAGTATTCACGGATTGTCAATATCACCCCATTTGATTCGAGTGTATTTAACATAACAACTGAAATAATTTTCTTCCCAAATCAGTTAACAGAATGAATTTTCAACACTTTAAAGAAGATGTTACACTGTTATTATTGTAATAAAATTATTCCAATCCAGAATAAATTTATCATAATTGCATTGTGATTATCAAAATTATATCTACTATAACGTGAACTTGTATAAAAATATAATTTATTCATAAATTATTGTGTGATCTTTTATATTTTTAAATTATTCAGAAATATAAAGTCTCACGTAGATCAAGTTGAAAAAAGAAAATAATTCTAATATTAATTCAATTTGTGTGATCTTTTATATTTTAAAATTGATCAGAAATGCTAGTGACTCCCTGGTTTGGAGAACTCGCTCATGAACTGTTGTATTGTAATCTTTGAAACCAGCAATTTTTACTTTCCTTGCCCTATTACCATAGGTGAGGAAAGTATTGCTTTCCGAAAAAAATTAAGGTAGCCTACCCAAATTTCTAAATTTCTATACGTTTCAAGGTCCCCTGAGTACAAAAAAGTGGTTTTTGGGTATTGGTCTGTATGTGTGTGTGTGTGTGTGTGGTGTGTGTGTGTGTGTGTGTGTGTGTGTGTGTGTGTGTGTGTGTGTGTGTGTGTGTATGTGTGCGTCTGTGTACACGATATCTCATCTCCCAATTAACGGAATGACTTGAAATTTGGAACTTAAGGTCCATTCACTATAAGGATCGATCAAATGCAATTCAAGATGGCGGCTAAAATGACAAAAATGTTGTCAAAAACAGGGTTTTCCGTGATTTTCTCGAAAACGGCTCCAACGATTTTGATCAAATTCATACCTAAAGTAGTCATTGATAAGCTCTATCAACTGCCACAAGTCCCATATCTGTGAAAATTTCAGGAGCTCCGCCCCATCAATGCAAAGTGTGATTTTGGATTCCCAATTATCAGGCTTCAGATACAATTATTTAAACAAAAAATTTCAAGTGGAGTAGATTGAGCATGAAAATCTCTACAATTAATGTTCAGTAACATTTTCACCTAAAATTAAAAATAAGCTCGAAATTAGAGAAAATGTCATTATTTCAATAATTGCAAACTGTTGTTGGCAACTGTTATTGATTCTATTAAATCATTCACTAAGAAGAGATAGCAGACCTCATGTGTGTCTCCAGCGTTATTGCCCTGTCACCAGCTGGCTCAAATATTTGAATAGTAGACTTGAGATGCGCGGGAACACTAGCGTCAGGTGATCAATTTTCATAACGGCAAGGAAAGTTGTGTGAGTGCGCCACACCAGATTTTTAATTATACAGAGTTGGTGAAAATTAAGTTAACAGCTGAATAATTACAAGAATAATTTGACAGTAGGTTTCATTGGAGATCCTATTTGAAATAAAAAATTACTCTCTCGCTTCAATATCTTTGACCCTTATAATGAATCCAACTCATTTCTTTTCAATGAGAAGGTGGCAATGAGATATATGATTTCGTTACAAAGTTCCAAGAGAAAATGAATGGTGAAAACAGCACATTGATATCTCAACCCGTATCAGTTTGTTGATGTAAAAATTATAAATTATGTTATATATTAACCAGCTGAAATCATGTGTCAGCGCATGAAGGACTGTCTGTGTAATAGCTTCCTAATATCCTCAGTTTTTTTAAATGAATGGAAAATTACAGAAATAGCATGCAATTAATTCCAGCTGACTAAATTATAAATCTCAACATTTTTTTCTTATGCATTGTCAATGTTATTTTTATATCCTAAAAAAAAGACGGAGGAGTCGGTGAACTTTGTTGTCCAACGAACTTGACCTGTGAAAAGGTTCGAAGAATATGTGTTCAAAATTTGAAGCTGATTGATCAATTCTTTCTAGAGTTATTGTAGAACATACAAACAGACAGACAACGACAAATTAATAGACACTGAAACAGGAAGCAACTGAGACATCCAAGTTAGTAGTGTCAACGGCAAAGAAGCAGTAGACCAGACATTTCTTGGATTGATACTTTTTACCCTGAGCTGTATCTTAGCTTTTACCATATCTGAGCTGTAGTCAAGTCACCCAGCATTTAGAAATCCATTTTTTCACAGTAGTGATCGCTAGAGAACGTTTTCAAGAGCTATAATCTGTCATAAGATTTGATGATAAAAGGACAAGGGTAGTTTGTATCAGGTAAATGCGATATGAAATCGTAGAATGGGGATCTGCAGCAAGGAACTGTAAGGACAGAATACTTCAACAAAAAGGCATCAAGGATTACCTTAAGGCAGGATTTCAGGGAACATTGCAAAACACTATTTATCCAAAATAAAATACTCACAGTGGTCTCAATATAAATATATATTATGGAAACAGTGATTCCAAGTCGTCCAGAAAATATTCCTGAATAGAATAAAATGGCTTTCTCCTAAGCCAACACTTTAGTCTTGGGTTAAATGCTGGTATGTTCGACCTGTTCAAATCTGGCAGGTTATTGAAGATCCGCAAGGAAATGCATCACGGGTCTTTGACAAATGGCAGTATAGCACTTCTATAAGACCTCGACTTATTTTGTTGTGACCATGGAAGTCACTCCTTGTGTTTCCAAAATTGGCTCGCACAAACATGGCACACAAATATATGTAATGACTGTAGATTGTCATTACACCTGTGGACTGGAAGGGAGGTCTATTCAGTATTTTATTCATTTATACATTCATAGGTCAGCAATGATTCAGGAAGCCACTGAAGGAAATGATACGGATGGCCCTCTTTTGCAGCTTGAACAGTTTTCCCCATGCAGAAGCGTGGCCCCACAACAGCAGTCCATAGCTCAAAAGCGATAAAAAAGAGCATGGTACACTACCAGCCCAGCAAGTAGGGTCTGCATACCAACTGTGTCAACTTCCTAATCAAATAGGTGACTCGTGACAGCCTCTTACAAATGCCCTTAATAATAATATGGCACTCCCGAGTAAGTTTTGTACGAACGGCACAGTATGAGAGATTACCAGCGTCACATAGCTTCACGAAAGACAACTACTAGGACTATGCTTGAGTTGACATTGAAAATCAGAATATAAGCGTCCTATACCTTGGGATATCATCTTATGCTATCTTTTCTCTATGCCATATTACACCATAGTAGAATTTATAAAGGAAATACATCAGAGGAGGACATGATTGAGCTCAACTTCTGAAAAGTATGACGATTCCCCATTTCTTTTATATTTAAATTAATTGAAATTAATTAATAAATTAATTAATTAAGTAATTTTATATTTCAATTAATTTATTCTTTGAAAATTTAAATGTTAGGTCTCATATTATCTGTCTGTCTGAGCACTGGGTGAGAGATGGTGACTTATTTCTATTAAATAAATTCCATAACTTTAAACTTATTTCAAATTTCTGTAGATCTGAGAAAATTAGAGGAGGCTCTTGTATACTAGTTAGGCAGGATATAGATTGTGAACCAATCAAAGATTGTACAAAGTTCAATCTAGTGCAATATTTTGAATGCTGCGGTATTAAAATAACAGGGATTTTGAACATTGTTGTCATAAATATTTATAGACCACCTATAAATTCCAAACTCTCATTAAATAAATTTTTTGATCGTCTTAGTGGGCTGTTAGAGTTATGCTCCAGAAAATTTCCAAGACACAAACTAATAATAAGTGGAGATTTTAATATAGATACACTGAAAAACTCACTTCCCTGTTCAAGGCTAAGTGAAGTGCTAAGCTCTTATAATTTAACCCTACATTTTACACAGGCAACTAGGATTGCAAAGGACTCTCTGATATGCATAGATAATATAGCATCAGACTCAGCAATAAACAAACAAATGTGTAAAAATTCAATAATTGAAACTTGTTTGTCCGATCACACAGCACAGTTAGTTCAGTTTCCTTATAATACATTGACGTCTTTTAAATAATTTCAATTAAACTCAAAAAATTCAAAAAAATTTACAAAACTTATAAGAATATTTTCTAAACAGAACATCTCCAAATTCAAGCTTCTCTTGGACCAAGAAGACTGGACAGACCTATATAATATGCTCAATATAACGTCTAATTCTAATACTCTATACAAGTTGTTCATTCGAATAGTACTATCACACTTTGAGGAATCTTTTCCTAAAAGATGTACAACAAAAAAAAGTAGCGCACAAGAAATTAAAGGATGGGTCACACCAGGGATTCGTATATCATGTGCAAGGGCCAGAGAATTGCATAACCAGACTAAAAATTATAACAATTTTGAATTTTTGCAATACTTCAAAAATTATAAGAGAGTCCTTAACAAGTGTATCAGAGCTGCAAAAATAAAATATAATAGCAACAGAATAAAGAATGCATCTAACAAACCTAAAATGGCCTGGAAGATTGTTCGGGAGGAAACAAATATCAAACAAGATGATAGAGAGCTAACAAAGGTATTTCCCAATAAAAATATAGATGATATTTTGAATTCTTTCAATGAACATTTTATCAACGTTTGTAGCACACTGAATCTTATTCCGGACATACACAAAGCTCTAAACTATTGTAGAAAATATCCAAAACCAAATAACTTGCTCATATCTTTAGAACCAGTTACAGAAAAAGAGATAATTGAATTAGTTGAAAAAATAAATTTATCTAAAACACCTGGCTGGGATGAATTTCCTCCATTCCTGCTCAGAATTTGTGTGTTATCATTAGCAAAGCCAATGGTGTCTCTGATTAATTCTTCATTTAGAAGTGGAGTGTTTCCGGACTTTCTAAAATATTCAACCGTGATACCAATATTTAAAACGGGCGATGAAAGCGAATTCAGTAATTACAGACCAATTGCTATTTTATCAGCATTTTCTAAAATTTATGAAATGGCAGCTGCTTCCAGATTAATTAAATTTTGTGACATGAACAACTTACTTCACATGGATCAGTACGGTTTTCGTAAGGGCAGGAATACAACTGGGGCCATTTATGAATTCATATCAAGTCTCTCATTGGCTGTTGATGGATCGCAGTTTGTTGCCGGCATCTTCTGCGATTTATCAAAGGCATTCGAATGTGTGAATCATACTATTTTGTTGGAAAAGCTTCGCTGTTATGGTGTAGTTGGGACAGCCTTCAATTGGTTTAGCTCTTACTTGAATAATAGACAACAATGTGTGAAAGATAAAGAATCACTTAGGTCATCTTCCTTTTCAAAAATAACGAATGGAGTGCCTCAAGGATCAATACTTGGGCCTCTATTATTCATCATCTATGTAAACGATTTCCCTGAGTCAGTTTCCCAATCAAGACTTATAATGTTTGCTGATGATACGACCGCATTAATATCAGACAAAAATCACAAAACTCTAGCTGGTAACATAAAAAAAGACCTGGAAAACATAACTGATTGGCTCAAAACAAATGGCCTCTCTCTCAACTACAGTAAAACTTATCAGATGGAATTTAGTTACAGAAGAACCAACTTGAGAAGTTTTCTCCCTCTTTATGATAATGGACTAAAAACAGCTGAATCTTTAAAATTCCTAGGAGTTACAATAGATGAGGAACTAAATTGGAAAGAACATATAAAATATCTCACGACGAAGTTGAACCGTGCATATTATGTTATTCTCAAGCTATCTCATTCAGTTGATAGAAATACACTCATCACCGTATACTATGCCTATGTCTATTCCCACCTATGCTACGGAAATATTTTCTGGGGAAACTCGACTGACAGCTATAAAATATTTTTAATTCAAAAAAAGATCATTAGGGTGGTTTTTGGTTTAAGAGCTAGAGATACATGCAAATCTATTTTTCGGGAATCGAAGATCCTCACTCTGCCTGCCATCTACATATTTCATTTGTTAATATTCATAAAGAGTAATATCCATAAATTTAATTTTTGCACAGACAGACATAACTATTCTACGCGTAATCAGATCTTGTTATTATACCCTATTCACAGACATGCCTCTTACGAAAGAAACCCTTCTTATTCAGGAATAAAATTGTATAATAAGTTACCCGAGGCCATCCGTAAAATTGATTCATTGCCGCTGTTCAAAAAAACTATCAAGTCAATGTTAACTGAGAGAGTCTACTACTCAGTGGCAGAGTTTATTGTTGATAGATTTTGAGGTGAAATTTATTCTATTATTATGAATAGTTCTATAAATGTGACTTGAAATGTTATTGATTTTACTTTATGATTCTATCATATATGTTATTGTATATTCTTATGTACCTATATATTATTATATCTGACAATTTACGTATCAAACGGGAATATTCCCGGAAATGATGTTATGTAATGAGTAAAAAAAAAAAAATTCATGGACTGTTGCCAAGATACCGGAAGTAAGAGTTGGGATAAACCAGTTTCCATACTTTTCTTATTCATGTAGGCCTATGTGAAAAAAATAGTGATAGAAGGGTTGGGAGAACAAACCTAATTTTGAGATTAAATCCGCAAAACCAACATAAACCTGCCTTTTCATAGTATAGAGAGATTATCGTAAGCAAATCCCCCGCATATTCCCCCGCATCATCTTTTCACTTCAGCAAGATGCCTGAAGAGACTAAAGTGAATTGGGTAAGACTTTTCAAAAATCCTAAAAAATTACTTACTGTACCAGCTAAACTACAACATCAAGGAAGTCGATGAGCACACCTTTAGAAATTAATCATAAGATTTCGACAACATCCGCAGCCCTGGAATTGCTGGCGAAGATCACATTGAAAAATGATCTTTTTATCTGTGCAAAGACTGTATATAGCATTCAATATGCTTTAAAACTGTATCTAAATGACTCATTGACAACTGATTGCACGGGTAAGTGCACTTGTAAACAAACAGAAAAAGTGCACACGGTTTTAGTAGATTATTGTCCGCATATCCTTGTAAGGCATACCCCAAAGGATGAATGATTTCTTTTATTAAGGATATTCAGAAACTGTCATTTAGACATCATAATATTCAGTATTGGGGTCAGCTTATTCACAATAAAAATTTTTATTCTATCTATGACAATCTATCTAGAAACTAGGAGTGGGCTGTTCTACTATCAAGATATTGGCTTAGGTAACAGTAATGAGGGTGTAAGTGCACGTCCAGTGCCAACATACCTATTATCAAATTTGTGGTTGGGATCGATTTAGTATGTTATTTTGAGCACAAAAATTAAACGGCGCTCACTGTTGTTTTTTAAATAAACTAAGTTCAAAGTAGCACAATTTTACATGCATTTAACCTATGAGTAGCAGCCATTTTGATTATTGAAATCATCAAATTATGATAAAAAATAAAATAAATAAAATGATTTTTATTACCTTGTAAGCTAAAAGTAGCAATTGGTTCGTCAGAAAAACAAGCACACAAAACATATATATCGACAACAGGAGAAATTGATAAAGCTTATTAAATTAATGAGCAAATTGAGTCTTAGGTGCAAAAAACACAATTTCACATGAAGAAAAACAGTATCCCATAAAGTTCATGTATAAAATTCTTTGATGGTAACATCCGGAATATTGAAAAACTCTCTTATTGAATACAGAGGGGTTTTCACGAGGAATGCATGGGTGCATTTGTTGAACTGCCGTGTTGTAAGAGTCCTCGCTGATGCTGGCAGCCGGTTGAAAAGCCTCATGCTGAGGCTACCTGGGCTATTTTGTATCCTACTCAGCCTTGTGAAAGGCAGGTTGAGTTGGCTTCTGCCTCTTGTGTTGTGGTCATGAAAGTCACTCCTCAGACTTAAACATTCCAGGGTGCCCTTGATTTGTTTAAGGGATATGAAGATGTAAAGGCAGATGACAGTCATGACCGATTCTGCACAAAAAAGTGGGCGACAATGATCAATTATGCCAGAGCCTGTGATGATCCTGATGGCCCTCTTCTGCAGTAGGAGAACTCTATCAATGCCGCTGGCTGCACCCCAGTGTTCCAATCCATACATCACTATTCCTTGGAAGAATGAGATATATGCAGTCCTCACATAGCTTTTAGGTACACACAGCATCAGCTGCCTAAGTAGGTAGATTACTCTGGAGAGCTTTGTACACATGTAGTCAATATGAGGGTTCCATGTCAACTTTGAATCCAGATGAAAACCCAGAAGTCCAACACTCCTTGCCTGATCTGTGACATTTCTCAAGCCAAATATTATCCGTTGAGTCTTTTCCTCATTTAGTTTGAGATAGTTGGACTCAAACCAAGCTGAGACGGCACTCAGAGACTGACCCATCTCTACATTCAGATTGTCCACTGATTTATTGACATCATACAATGTGGTGTCATCTGCATATGCAACCAACCTGTTACCCAACACTGATGGAAGATCATTCATCATGATAATGAAAAGTAGGGGGCCCAATATGGATCCTTGGGGAACCCCATGAAGAATCGCTTCCAATCCAGATAACCTTCCATTCACCTGAACTGCTTGGCTACGAACCGACAGATAAGACTTGATGAGCTTCAATGTCCCCTCTGTAACTCCATAATAATCCAGCTTGAACAGAAGAGTTTGGTGGTCGACAGTGTCGAAAGCACGGCTCAGATCACACAATGTCAATCCGGTGAAAACATGGCTCTCAAAACCCTCTAGAATGGTGCTTATCAGCCTTCCAACTGCCTGGGCTGTAGTTCTGCCAACTCTAAAACCAAACTGAGCATCTACAAACAAACCAGTGCTCTCGAAGTACCAGCATAACTGCTTCTTAATGATGGATTCTAGAATTTTTGAGAAGACTGGCAGGATAGAGATAGGCCTAAAATTACCAGGCATATCGAATGATCCCTTCTTATGCACTGGAATGGTCTTAGCGATCTTCAGAACAGTAGGGAAGACACCCTCTGTGATGCATGCATTCAGGCAGGAGGTCAGGGGTATAAGGATTTGCATAATGACACTCTTGATCAGATTCACTGACATGCCAAAAAAGTCTCTACTATTTGAACTCTTCAATTCACCTACAATTTCCAACACCTCCTCACATGAAACTGGTCGAAGTGAGAAAGCTGCCTCAGGCTTGGGCACAAATAATAATAGATAATAGTAGTATAATAATAATAGATATTCCTAATCTGAGTTTTCCTAACCTTAGCTACTTATAGGTTAAATGCATGTAATGTTCTGCTACTTTGAACTTAGTTTATTTTAAAAACAATAGTGAGCGCCGTTTAATTTTTGTGTTTTTGTGCTCAAAATAACATACTAAATCGATCCCAACCAAAAATTTGATGACAGGTATGTTGGCACTGGACGTGCACTTTAGCCATAATGAGGTTAAAATAAAAGTAGGCCTATCATTTCGAAGTGATGATTTTTCACATTAACATTATGAATAAACAATTTTACAAACCTGCGAGCATCTTCATCAAACACTAAATTCAATTTTGTCCTTTTATTGATAGGATTTCTCCTCTTCACAAATACTGGCTCCATTGGAATTTGTTGTAGGCTATTTCTGTTAAAATTCTGTATTTATCTAGTGAAAAAAATTAATTAATTGTATTTTAATGCTGCTCCTGTTCAATTCTAACCTAAAACTTGAAAAAAACATTACAAAAATGTGTTTTGCCAAGGCCACCTGTATTGTATGGCTGTACTGTTCCTGTTTCTTTGTCATTGACAAAAGGAGAAAGCGAAAAACCAGATTCCGGTCATAAATAGGGCTTACATCGATTTACTCGAACATCGAAAAAACCAAATACAAAACAGCAGAGTGGATTTAATTGAATTAAACGATTTTAATATAAGTCAGTGCTATTAAGGCTATAATATAAAAGTAAGATATGAGATTGAATTAAGACAATATTTATATTGTCCATGTTGTTGCGTTTTCTAATGTAATGTAAAAATAGTCAATCAAATCTTTAATATTTTTCTCATCAAGAAAATATTTATTTCATTGGATAAATAAATTTTTATGACTAAGCTTTATATCCCGTCATATTTCCACACAAATTCATCACAATTTGAGCATTTAACATTGGCGCTGAGATGAATAGGGTGGGCCATAGGCCCGGTTGCACAACAGACAGCCGGTTAAATTTCAACCCTGATTAATTTCACGGGAACCAATCAGAAAAGGCATTTCTAAAAAGAATGCTTCTCTGATTGGTTCTTGTTGGAGTAATCATGATTAAAATTCAACCGGCTGTTGTACAACCGGCACTGTTAATAATAATCATTATAGTTATCTGTTTTATCTGATGACAGTCATGTCAAACAGCATAGACCATTGTTTTTTTTCTTTGGGCTACTTTTAATATGAATAAAAATTTCAGCTTCTTTTTAAATTATTTTATCACAACATGTTTTGAACATTAATGTAATTTACATTGGATAAAACAATTTAAAAGGGTTATTGGACTTCTATTTCTATTTAGTATAGTCTATCAATGTTCCATAATTAATAAAAATCATTATTTTCCTCAAGAATCAATAATAAATTTTCTTGATTTAGGTGGGTTATTCTGGTAGCTCATAATATTACTGAAGTATATTATCAAATAGTTCATAAACAGCTAATCTTTATTCGAGCAATTGAAACTTTTTAGGAATATTGCACGAAGGAAGTCTGTAGTCAATATGATCATATGAATATGTAGTAGTAATAATATACTATTTCTTCAATCATTCAGGATGAAATAAAAAATAAAAATCTATCAGAATGAATAAAATATCTTAGAATAAGATTATATTTGGATGTGATATTCAATAACACATTAGCTTTTTTGAGTAAAATCTAGTTTCTGGTCTGAATATAAATGAACAATTACAATTGGATGATAATTTACAATATAATCTGAAATCTCAATTTTCGACCAATAGGAAGGACTGTTACAACTCTGTCTCTTGCCGGAAGTAGTTTCTCTGGCCAAGCAACAATGACCTCCATTTCGTCACGTCGTCAGAGTCAGGTCAGAAATTGTCAGAGAAAGAACGCTCCAAAACCAGCAGAATCATTTTCGTTGAAATGCTGGATTTATATTTATTAATATTAGTAGAATATTATTATACGCATATTTTCGGGTCGCCTGAAAATTACGCATTTTAGTGTATATTCGGTATTAGTTTGTTTACAGCCACAGGCTTTTTTGAAGTTGATAGAATAGAATCTGTGAAGGCAAGCCCTTTCCGATATGGCGGACAAGCTTAATTATTTTGATGTGTCTCACTCGTTTCAATAATATTGAATATTTCTATTATTCAAATCATATTTTGTAGAATTGACTCCAAAATTTATTAGTTTATTAACGTATGTTTGATTGAATATTAGAATAATTATCCAATATTAAAAGCAATACCAATTGCTTTGTAAGCGAACATTCCCCGAATGACGTGTAGGCCTAAACAAGTGAACGTGTTTCACTAGTGTATAAGGAAATATTGGATGCTATTAGAATTTAGAAATGGTGAGTTTCTGTTAGTTTACGTTAATTAATTCCTATTTTAACTTAGATTTTAGATGCTCACATGAGCTGATTTGAAAGATGTTTGGGCTTGTCCATTCGACGCCATATTGAATTTTATTTCTGGCTCTAAAATCGTTGAAAGTGTAACAGCTAAAAATGAAGAAAAAACAATTTATCGTTACGCTTATTTAAAATAAGAATTATGTATATTCTGTGTTTTAATTGTTTGTAAGGGTTTTTTTTGTAAAGTTTATTGTTGATCATAGCTAGCCTATATATCCTATTAATAACTAATGAGTCATGTCACCATGTCTAATCTAGAAACATCAATATTACTAACTGGTAGCTGTAAACTATTCTTGTGTTTTCTTCAAATTAATGTGTACCTAACAACCTATTATTCTTTGAAAATTGTATTTTGACCTTAGTGCAGTAGCCTACACTTTATATTGGAATATAAGCTATTGCGTTGCCACTTCCACATATTGTCTATCAGTGACGGCGCTTTCATAAGGGTCAAGTGGGCCGGGCCCACCCAAATGAAACAGTAACGTAAATTTTAAAATGCTTTAGGTTATGTGGTTAATAGTTATTATTCATTAAAATAAAATGTAAATGGAGAAAACTCTCGTTGAAATATCATGCAAATCATCCGTGGCCATCATAGAATACATAAGAGTTTAAGGATGACCACGAATCATTACGTAGCACTTTGAAGGGCCTCAGAATTCAGGCCCTTCTATTTCTCATAAGAACGTATTGGCAAGGCAACGCAAGCCGGCGGCACTAGACTGACTGGGAGCAATGCATTGGTATAAGGAGCAAGTGGGCCCGTTTGAGCTGGCCCATTTACACTATTCTCGCTTGGACTCCTGAGCGCAATTTAATAATTAATTAGCAATAATCCAATTGTAGTGTCTACTTTGATAAGTCTTTTGTTGAGTCACATATTATGTTGTTTTAATTTAGTTTAGTATAGGATAATGACGTAGACTACCTTTGTAACAACTTGGTAAAGTTGAATATGCTCTATAAAGCACCCATATTTCCCAGCCCCATCATCAACAATTCCCACCACTGGCCCACCCAACTGTTCAGGTCAGGCGCCGCCACTGTTGTCTATTATTCGTCAAAGAAGAAATCCGCAACAAAGCCGGATTGATTTCATACAATGTGGACTTATTAACTAACCTATTAACAAAATTTTAAGTGTCGGTTGCACAGTAGCCGGTTTAATCGTGATCAACTTAACTCCATGATAACCAATCATGTGAATTTAATCACGGTTATAATTTAACCGGCTTTTGTGCTACCGGGCCTTAATCTCAGTTATGCAAATTTATTGTTCAATTGCTAAAAAATAAATTTCATCAACAAATAAAATATAGAACTTATTGATTATTTTAAATAAGAATGGACAGTTACCGTTATTAGCTATTTTCCATTAATCAGTGATAAGGCAGAGAATTGAAAACATAGTTTTCCATATTTTTTCATAGCCATTATAACGAGAGCTTTTCAAATGAGAGGACTTTGCAAATTTGAACTGTAACAATTTACCAGGCTTCGACTGTGGGGAAGGAATTTGTTACTGGAACTAGTTTCTGGTACAGAATCTGTCAAAATTGGGACGCGGAACTTTTTACCGTTAAAATTGTGAATAGGATAATTTACCACGTTTTATGTTCCCAAAACGGGCAAAATGTAAATTATACAAAAGCCAATATTGATCTTAGTATAGTGTTCTGTAACCTGGTTGCTCGAAAGTCAGTTAAATTTTTACCGTAATTAATTTCACGAGAACCTATCTTAGAAGGCCTTTTCGATAAAACTTGTAGAAATTCTATATAATAGACAAACGCAATATATTATATTACATTTTGTAGAGAGCTTAACAGATTTTATCTATTTCTCATGCGTTTTGTATATAATCAAGGATTATTTTTTTTTAGATGTTGCGTCTGTCCATTATAGACTCATTTTACTTCTTTCTCTTCGAAATTAAATAAAACTTTCTACAAGTAATTTGTAAGAAATTATTTTGTGTTTATTGTAAATTTTTAACATAGTACATCTGCTTCAAACCTTAAAGGAACTTGCTTTTCGGGATCAAGTTTTGTGTATTTCGTCACATATCTCAAAAACTACTGTAGGTAGAACGGTTTTCTTCAATTTTTCAGTTAATTTTACATAAAGTAAAATTGTTCATCTTAATTAACAGCCAACCAACAAATTTTAAATAGAAATTGAGAAATAGCAAAAAGAGCTTTTCTGTTAATAAATTAATAAAATTTTTTATAAAAAATAAGGATTAATAAAAGCAGGCCTATTACCAAGTAGTCCGGTTAATATAGACATGAATAAGGGTGTGTGTTAGCAATAATTTATCTTGTAGTTCTGATTATTTAGTAAATTGTTTGGATACAAAGAGAAGGTCCAGAACCAATCTTTCCAGCAAAATGTTCTTGTGCTAGATACAGAGAGACCCAAAAACCTCGTATTTTCGCTACATTTTTTAGTTTTCAGCTATTTTTGCCAAATCCAGTAATTGGACAGAAAATTTCACTCCAACCTTTTTTAGATTATGAAATTCCGAATGAAATGAGATCATTCGAAACACTATCTTCAATGAGTACTGAGTTATAATTTTTCAAAAATAAGGAAAATTTCAAGAAAAAATGAATTTTGATGAATTACAGTTTTTGATCAACAATATCTTCCGATTAAACCATTTAAATGTATAATTCATAATCCCTTTGGGCGAATTTTGTGCTATACATTATGAGCCCAGGTAGAGCGCTCTATCTCATAGATTTCTGGGTACACCTGACAACAATGCTCCTTTTATTTTTGAAAACACCTTATTTTCAGCTTCAACCATCATCATTTACTTCATTTTCCTCACATTGAGAATTCGCACAATGATATAAGTTCATAAGATCATGTTCTATGAGAATCACCTGTTAGAAGCACTCCATTTCAGTATTTCCTAGTCGAGATGCGCGTGAAGATAGAGAGTTGAGAATGATTTCATTTCATTTGAATTTTCATAATCTAAAAAAAGCGAGAGTGAAATTTTCTGTCCGATTACTGGATTTGGTGAAAATAGCTGAAAACTGGAAAACGTACCGAAAATCCAAGTTTTTTGTATGAACCTTTAGTATTTAGATTTGTATGGAACTTTTCTTTGTACCCAAACAATATACTAAAAAATCAGAACTACAAGATAAATTGCAAGCACACCCCCTTATTTATGTCTTTATTCATTTATATAATAAGTACATTATCAAAATGATAGGGAGAGGAAAAATAAGGTAACCTTGTGCTGTGTTCCTCTCCCAAATTTAGAATAAACCATAGGCCAAAATAGGTTAAGTCTTGTTGTTTTTCAATTCACAAAATTTTCAGTCCTAAAGTACCGGTAATGATTAAGTTATATTAAAGAAACGTTCAATTCAAGAACGAAGAGTAAGAAAGAGTAGATTTTTTAATTTTAGCGTTAGCAAACAGAAAAGCCATATCTGCTATTTCTCTTAGTTTCTATTTGTCTGTTAATTGCTATTTCTTTCAATACATAAGTAGCGCTGTGCCGAAATACGACACTGGATGTGAAGGTTTATCGGTTCGATCCAGCTGGAGTCAAATATGCCTTTTTTTATGTTTCCAATTAATTTGATTGAAATGTCTTCACTCTAAGAAATTTAATCAGTTGTCGGATCACTGAATATTTCAAACAATTGAATAATTATTATGAACTATGCTAATTTTCAAACTTAATCAAATGTTTTTATTTTTTTGCAGCCGCGAATCGATCCCTTTCAACTGCTCAAGATTTTGAGCGTGCTGCTCGCCCCCAACGGTGGCATCAAAAGTCGTGATGAAGTGCAGCGAATTGCAAGGTAGGCCTATGTTCTCTCTCATCTCTCCAAATGACCACACTCTCGATAATTTTGCTTTTAAATGGTTCAATCCTTCAACTTTAATTGTTATCATAGAAATATGAAATCACATTGATTGTGGAGCTATAAATATCGTGATTACCATTGTATTTGAAAAGCTATAATGTAACTAAGAATTATTCAATTTCTTAGCTGTCTTGTTTGCCATCATAGTTTTTTCCAACATGGAAGTCAAAACATTCTCATGAACAGGTCGAATTCTATTTTGAAATTTGTTTGACGCCTAATTCCATTCATTGACTTTCTAGATCTTCTCAAATTTCATAGATTAGGATATAATAAATTATATTATTAAAAAACTGCGCTCAAATTAAAAAATTGAGTTGCAGGGACTTTTCAAGGCATTTTCTTGTCATTAATTTTGTTCAAAATAGTAGAATTATGAGTGAATAGTATAGTGCGATTCCTTCCATTTAATCCTATTGAGGGCTGATCACGGTTCTCATTCTTATAAATTGGACTCGATAGGGATGACATTGGTGGCTATCATGGCTTTTGAAAATGATTTTTTAAAATAAATTAGGTACTTATTGTTATTCAAACGTCGTACTGCCATGAAAGTGGGGTATTTCTGATCGTGGCAAACTGAGATTGACAGTCAAATTATTCATTTAGTATGCCAGGCTTATTTATTCGTCCTAATTTTTAGTTTTTGGAAATGTATTGATAATTGACTTTGAATATTTACACAGATCCAGTTGTGATTAAGTAGATAATTCAAGAAATCTTATTAGTTTCCGAGAAAAGTCATATCTGTTCAAGAAGCTGAAAAAAGTAAAATAAAATCCATAACATGGTATCAATATCAAATAATTGTTCACATCAATAATTCATTATAAATAATAATAATCATTATTATAATGGGACTAATATTATAATGTGACTAATTTCTTATCGAAAGTTTTTAGTAAATAGAAGTTCAAATTATTCATTTAATTGTGAAAGTAGCAGACTTGGGCAGAAGTATGTTGTTCTTCTATTGGAGTGTCATTATACATAAATGAATGAAAAAAAAAACCAAACTGCAATGTTATTAAGATAACTTGGATTTGGCTTTAACCGAGCTGTGCTGAAGTCCGCTTTTTATTATATCAAGTGTCACTTTGATAATAGGTATGAGATGTCGATTTATTGCATATAACTATGTTTTGACTGGAATCAACCTGATTCAGGATTTCGGAGGCAAAACTGTACGTTGTATTGATTTATTGCCTGTTCCCTATTTCATCGAGGTATTTTACGTCTTGATTTCATGAAGATCTCTCTGATTCGGACTATCCCGCATGAAGTGACAAAAACCTTAAAAACAAGGTGGCCGCAAAAATTGTCAGGGTTTTGCTATATCGTTTGTATTTTGATACCTTTAAAGATATTCCACAGTTTTTTATACATAAGCATTTTGTAAACCTTCCTGTACAATTCTTGTTTTAGGAAGTTTTCCTAAGAATATTGTGGTTAAAATGCACCTTGGCTTTGATGAGCGTTGTTATTAAGCGTAGTGCGGCCCCCCCCCCACCTGTCAGCTGTCAATGCCATAATATACATGCATTGATTCACTGTCGTTCTACTGTGCATTATGAAGGGGGTTGGCATCACATGCTAGCCACAAATCCAATTGTAATGAACATTTTAGCGTCGCAGGATTTGTGAGGTGTGGACCGCAGCAAGTGGAATATGTTGAAATGTCCGACTCGGTTTTGCCTGATGGCGGGTATCAGACAAGTCCAATATTCTGTTACTCGTTACACAAATGTGGATGAATCTCATTGATGGCTAAGTAATGTTGACTATTAGGGCATCTGTGGTTTACGGCTTATTGACAGATGGTAGACCTATGATTTGGAATTAAATCAAAATAAAATGTTTGGCGTGGTCATCACAATCTTCACCAAGATCATCTTTGAGTGGAATAACTATCGTTCATGCAAAATGTCGATTGTTTAGTGTGCTGGTACACGTTGCACCGTGTTGTTGAAACTACATATCTTCCAGTGAAGACCTCAAGAAGTGGATGACCTTTGATGCAGAATTCTTCAAGTCTAAGTCAGAGAGGCATTGTGCGGCACATTCTCATGTATAGCGACGATATTCTTATCAGACCTTACGTTCCGTTGTCATTCGGGTGTCCGAACGTTCATCAAATCAGTATCATCGAATTCATTTACCTCATAGCGAATGGTCCTATCGTGATTTGTTAGGGCAGACTGAATAGATGACAACTAGCTTAAAATATTCAAGCATATGTCAAGAATATGTGCCTAATCAGTAGTGAATGTGAGGAAATCATTATTGAAAGACCCCTTAGTTGAGAGCTTGTGAAAGGTTCACACAAAGTTCCAGTTGAACGTTGTCTTTTTGTGAGACTATGGTTTTGTGTCTATTTGTAACGGTGACTTGATAAATTCTAGCCGTTTCGAGTTGATTTTATCAATAAACACGCTCTTATATTGGTAGCTGGCTATCAACATTGATTGGTTGGCTGAGATTATTGTGCTAAGTTATTTTAAAAGCGAAATTTAGTTGCAATGAAAATGTATAGTAAAAAAATGAATTAAAGATATCAGTTGCCAAGAATATGATCGAAATGTCCACCCATTGAGGCCTGCTCACGCTTCACCTGTTTTACCATGTTAGCAGAAACCTTTTCGATACATGGTAGAGGGATGAGGGTTGTTTTGAAAGTTGCGTTTTTTCATGTACTGCTTATCGACATGAATTACCACTCAAAATGAAGCTTTGATGAGTTTCCTACAAGTTTTGTTTGTGATACAGTATATTCAATCGTTTTCGCGATATATGCTCTTGAAACTGTGCAGTTTTTAAAAACAGGTTTTCGTCCAACTTTTTGCAGTTTCAGGGCTTAGAGCTCCATCAATGCATCGAAAAATAAATACCAATCGTAGGATTGAAGAGCATTAAATTCTCTTTAATTTGATGTATTGTTACACTATTTCATGCTTCTCTCCAATTGTTATAGCAGCTTCAGTGTCGGTTACGTCCGATGAGCGATTCCCAATGAGCGATTTTGGGGGTTAGCAGTCCACTGAGCGATTCATTGTTCAGAATAACAATAAGGATAGGCAGACGCTATGAATGGGAGAACTTGGGTGTCATTAATCATCATGGACAGTGACGGAGAAAGGCTACAAGCGATAAAGTATCTTACAAATATCAAGAAGATTTAAGACCAACTTCACAATGAAGCAATCTACAGCTAGGCCTGAGTTTTTTTCATTTCGATAAATATTACCCAAATCGAATTTTTTACAGTTTGTTAAAATATTGTTTATTGGATACAATTTATTGTTGTTCTTTAACAAATGATTCATTTTTATGGGAGGTGGTAGGTAGGCCTACTGATTCAATCATCATCAGAGTATACACATACGATTGTGGCCTTCCTCCGTCAATGTCCTTGATTCATAGCGTCTGTATTATGAACAATGGTTCGCTCAGTGGACTGCTAACCCCCAAAATCGCTCATTGGGAATCGCTCATCGGACGTAACCGACACAGAAGCTGCTATAACAATTGGAGAGAAGCATGAAATAGTGTAACAATACATCAAATTAAAGAGAATTTAATGCTTTTTCGCTCATCGGACGACACCTCAGTGTCGGGGGTGAAATCATCAATTAAGCCCCAATAGATCATTTGATAAAAAATTTTGAATGGAATATCTGGAACTAATTTTTGACTCTGCAGCTCTATTGGGAGGTAAACATACCAAAAGTACCCACCTCTGCTAACTGTGTAATTTCTTAGTTGACACTTGAGCTGCGATAACAATTGGAGGGAAGCATGAAATAGTAGAATAATACGATTAGTATTTATTTTTCGATAAGCCTAACTGCAAAAAGTTGGATGAAATCCTGTTTTGGAAAATTTTACACTTTCGAGAGCATAAACTATTGTATATATTACAAAACTCTCAAGATGAAACTTAGGAAAATAATAAAGTTTTATTTTTGAATGGTTGATCCTGTCGATCGAGCGTATTTTTCCCCAAGATATAAGCGTGTAAGCGACAATTGAAGAAATGCAACTTTTAAACAACCCCTATCCTTCTACCGCCATGGGTAGGGATGGGGTTTGATATATTCACCTTTTAACTAGTCCTAACAAAGCTGCAGTCAAAAATTAGGTTTTGAACATGCCCTCCAAATTCTTCAATTGATCTATTGTTGCAATAGTGAGGATATCACACTATAAAACTGCTGCAACGGTCGTGGGGAAATGCATTAAATAGAGAAATTACGCATCAAATTGAAGAGAATTCTATGTTCTATAAGCTCATAATCAGCATGAATTTTTACATTAATAATAAACAGGAATGAGGCCAAAAAGAGCAAGAAATTGAAGGCAAACATGTTTTGTTTTTTTTTTCAAAAATGTCACACCTTGAGTTTCGAATACATCTCAAAACTATGAGATATATGGAAAAAAGTTGTGAGATTTAATTGTAAGCTTTAATTTTGCACGAAATGTTCATGTCCATAAGACGCATGGATTTCGAGATTTATGCGAAAAACAAAACAAACAAACCCACCCGCTTAGCTCAGTGGGTAGTGGTGGGGACTCCTGATAATATCAGGACATAATTATGTCTATCTCTCCTTACTACCCTAAATAGAACTGTGGGGTAAAAATTGTCTTCTAAACTTTCCCCTCTAGAAGGGTGCGAGCACATACAGAATGGTATGTGCACCTTTTGGTGCACCTTTTCTTTGAGATATAGAACACAAGTGTTTCCTATCTAGCAAGAACACTGCAACTTGAGATTGTTATATTTTGCTGGGTGAGTGTAGTGAAGCATGAATGTTTTGACCATGTTTTTACCCCCTAGTAGACAACAACACATCTGAACAAAATTTGGGGCGTGGAACAATGATAGGGCAAATTTCCTCCAACTCAAATTTTTAGATCATGAATTTAAGATATTGAAATTTTATAAAATGCTATTCTGCTTGCCATACTGAATCTCAAGAAATTTTATTTTTCTCCCACAACAAAATTTAAGCTTCATATCGTATAGAATGTTAACATGCTATTCTGCTCTCAACTGCATCGGACAAAGAAGCTGTCTTTGTTTAAAATGAATGAATGCCTTTCTCACAGCTATTCTTTGTAAAATGCATTTGAACTAAGTTGCTCTGGTGAACCAGGGTGTCAGTTATTTGTAGATTTCCAACTGCTGTTCTCAACTTGGTTGCTGCATGTGCTCGCACCCTAACCCTTCATTCATTGACTGTTACGTTCATCAATATTGAGCTCATGTGGGCATCATCTGTAATATTAAAAAATATATATATTTATATATAGAGAGGATAATTACTAGTGACCCCCTGGGTTGGAAAACTCGCTCAAGAACTGTTGTATATTGTAATCTTAGAAACCTGCAACTTTTAATTATACAGTGTTCATGAAAATTATAATTTGACAATAGGCTTCATTGGGATCTTATTTGAAATGAAAAATTACTCTTCAAATGTTACTCTGTCGCTTCAACATCTTTGACCCTCATTTGAATCCAAATAAAATTAATTTTTGTTTAAATGAGAAGGTGGTCATAATTTATTATGATCATGATTTCGTTCGATACAGATTTCCAAGAGAAAATGAATACTCTTCAATGTTTCATTCCATTACGAACTGCTTGTTAATGATCACTTTAGAATACTTGAATTACGACGAAAATAAATTGCGAAAACCGCACATTGATGTATCAATCCGTATGTTTTTGTTGATGTAAAAGTTGTAAATTATGTTGTATATTATCCTGCTGAAATCATGACGTGTCAGCACGTGTCAAATAGCCTCATCTGATGTCATGTATAAATGAATGAAAAAACCAGCAATAGCATGAAATGAATTCTTCAGCTGACTAAATGATAAATCATAATATTTTTTCTCATGCACTTTCAATGTTATTATTTTTATATCCTGAAAAAGGACGAAGGAGTGAGTCAATTCTGTTGTCTAATCAAAATATTTGTCATAGAAACTGCTATCACAAGTAGTGATAGTATTATTTACGTGTATGTTACAGACAGGCAGACAGACGTTAACGGAAGCGAGTTAATATAGAACTTCTAAATTAATGTTGTGTATTATTCAACTGAAATCATGTGTCGGCGCATAAAGTCTGACAGTCTGTGTGATATCTCCCAAATAGCATCAGCTTTTCTAGATGAATGGAAAAATTAAAGAAATGGCATTCAATTAAATTACTAAATGGCTGTTTAAATTAGTAATAAAATCAAAACTATTTTTCTCCTAAATGCACTTTTAATGTTATTTTTATATCCTGAAAAAGGACGAAGGAGCAAGTCAATTTTGTTGTCCAACGAACTTGACCTGTAAAAAGGTTCGAAGAATTCGTGTTCAAGATTTAAAGCTGATTGATCAATTCTCTCTAAGGCTAGGCGCACACCAGTTAGTCAAGACAAGACAAGACACGATCAGACACGTTCAGTCACAATACTTCACATAGTTGATTATGAAGACATGTCTAATTGCATTTACTAATCAGTGTGAGTTGCGTCATGAGCAACAATGTGAAGTATTGTTACTAAACGTCACGATCATGGTCCTGTCTTGTCTTCACTAACTGGTGTGCGCCTAGCCTAAAGCTCTTGTCGAACATACAAACCGACAGAAAACGACGTTGGCCTTTAGTAAGTCAAAAGTGACAACTCGCTAAGCTCGTTCAACTAGCAGGTAACCCGTGCTCCGCAAGGGTCTAATTTCAAACTTGACAAACTGAAAACTTGACGCAGCAAAATCTTGAAGAATTGAAAATAGGCCTATAACTATCCTCGCTGAATCAAGAATTTGTATGCAAAATTTCAAGTTGATCAGTCCAGTAGTTCAGACGTGATAATGCATCATTCGTGAATTTCTTATCCCTTACGTGTATAAGCCAGTTCTTTCCTTTATTATAGTATGGATAACGAGACCTACTTACAGTAATAATAATAATAAAACGAATATATAGTACTTGAAACACCTTTCACTACATTTAAAAAACACAACAAATTCCTTTAAATTATTAAATCTATAAGCAATGATAATTTAAGTAGTAAAGGTTTAGGTTCATTTTAATTTCTAATAACTTTTAATTAGTAAATACTTATGTTTATTCAATTTCAAATGTGCACCAGTAGATGGGATAAGTCACCGAAATTTATAGTGCTTTCAATTAATTTTCCATTCGTTTTTATAATATGAAGACTAAAAAGTGACTCAATTGAAATATTGCAATTCTCTTTTTCTCCAAGAAAGATACAATACAATTATATTTGCATGTAAAAAATAAAAATACATTTGATTGGAGGCTCCTCTTATGGGCACATGCATGTGAGAGAGGAGCGAGTTGTCTAGTAGCAACAATATACATAATCTTAAATAAAACTATTCATAGTTATGAAAAATATGACTAAATACATTAAAAAAATTGTTAAAAGAGAATAGACTAGAGTAACAAATAAAACAAAACTTAATCTGGAGAGAGGTATCATAATTGAGCAAATAAAATAAACCAAATCAAGAAAGAAGTGGGAACCACAGTTGGCGGTAATTCATGTACAATAATTGTACATGAATTAGAATAATTAGAATTTGTAATTAGAATAAATTATTTATTCTGATTGCTAGCGAACAGTTGATAATACACTATAAATAGGTCTACGCTATTATATTCATATGAGCTTTAGGTTGGCCACTAACGGTTGAACTTGATACTTGACGATTCTTACTTGATACTTGATATTCTTCCACTGGTCGTCAGATTATTCATCTTATAGTAGAGCTCAATTTCCTTATTATGGTTCCTGGTGTCGGTGTGGTGAGATTCTTTCCTCAAAGTTCTCTTGTAAACTATAATATGGTCTTGTTGTGAGGATTTTTTTTAAGTTCATTTTTAAATTGATTAAAGTTTTCCAAGGTCTTCAATTCATTTGGCAAGCAGTTGTATATTCTTGAACATATGTATTTAGGTCTATATTGGGTCAGTCTGGATCGTACCAGTACCACTGACACATGAGTGTCTGGTGTTGAAGTGCTGATATTGCAGATTGCTAAAAAAAAATGTTTGGCTTCCTTCTAGTCATCAAACATGCCTCCAAAACAAACAGTGCAGGTAAGGTGAGAATGCCAGCCTCCACAAACAAGGGTCTGCAGTGGGTGATTGAATGTGCATTCACATACACTAAATCAGCGAGAGGCTTCTAGCATAAAATAAACAACCAATAACAATAAATAAACTACTGAAAAATTACAATTTATAATGATAGAAGAATAATTTAACCTCAAATAGAGCAGCGAAGAAAAAAATGAACAACAAAAATTGGAAATACAAAAACCTAACCTCAAAAAATTTTGCTCGAAGTTTTTCACTGTGATCACAGCTGTAATGACAAAACAATGTAAGTCGACTGCGTATGAGCATGCTCGTTCAACCGTTAGTGACCAGCCTTATGTATTGCGCTTATTCTCATCCCCAGTGACGAAATGTTTTTGAAAAATTTGATCATTTTCAGTAGAATTTGATGGCTTGTGCTTAGTTTGTGTCAGAAAAACATACTTATTTGAAAAACTGACAGGCGGTGGTCAGTTGTGCGGTTAGTGTGGCCTGAGTAGTTGCATCTCATTGTTCAGATCACTAAATTTTTCTCCTTTGTGTCACTTGCTATAATTCTCTGGTTTATAGAGCAGTGGAATTTTCCGAACATGAGAGCCTTAAGATCGCTCAGTTTGTGAGCAAAGTGAATTTCGCGCTCGCTTTGAAATTCCTCATCACAAGCTCGTTCAAGGCAATACTTGGACTATGTCATGAGCAGTCACTCTTTTCAGAACTATCACTCAACCCAGAGATTTGTATTATAGTCTGAATAAAATGTCTCAAATAAGTTGAGACTTGGCCCACCCTTGACTCCACATGAAATATAACAGTGTTGTCAAATTGTGTAAATTTCAACTAGGTTATTGTATTATATAATTCAACCACAGATTTGTATGTAGAATATCATCCACGATATTCCAGTAATAGTCCAGGCAATGAATGCTCAAAAGAGGGTATAGAAGGAAAACATTGGAAGACAATTTTTGTCCCCGCAGTTCTGTTTAGGGTAGTGAGGAAGTAAACATATCAAAAGTCCCCTTTGTCCTGTGCTAAGGGGGTGGGGCTGGTTCAAAGGTACCATGCTTTGGTTTATCGCATATAACTCGAAAACTATGCATCTTGCGGACATGACTATTCTATACGAAATTCAACCTTGCATAATTCCTCACAATATTCATCTCACAACTTTTCCTATACCTCCCATAATTTTCGAGACATCCGTTGAGTGTTAAATCTTCAGTTTTGCAACAATAGACCAATCGACAAAAGGATTTGAAGGGAGTTTTTTCATCACAGTTTTTTATTTTGCAGCTTTGTTGAGACTGGCTAGGAGGAGAACATATCAAAAGTCCCCATCCCTACCCCATGTCTTGAAGGGATGAGCATTTTGTTGCATTTTTTAGCTTTTTGCTTCCACACTCATATCTTGAGAACAATGCGTTTTACCAACATGACTAACATGAAGTTTGATACATTATCTACAATTTTTTTTAGTGGAATTTTGTGATATATCCAACAGTTCTCAAGATATCCGCTCATGAAAGTGTAGAATTGTCGAAATAACAAGCTCTTTCAAGAGCGGAGGTGGATAAGAACTTTCAAAGGGAACGCGCCAACTAAGCTCCCCGTCAGCTGAGCTCCTTTTAAAAACACTTTCGAGGGGATTGATTTGACGGTGTCAACTGAGCTCCTGAGAGAGGAGCTTAGCTGACGGGGAGCTTGGCTGTCGTGAGCGTGCGAGGAACTTGGTTGTCGTCTACGGTCCCGACAGCCAGTTCCCTCTTAGTCATCTTAACCAGTAGGGGAAACTAGTTGGCGCCAGCGTGCAAGGAGCTTGGTTGTCGTCACGGAACCTGACAACCAAGCTCCTCGCACGCTCTGAGTGCCAGAGTTTTCGCGGATTTCCTATGGATTTCCTCAAATCAAGCCTGGTTTCTCCAGTCATTCATTGCTGTTTGATGAGTTATATCACATTTTTCAAGAACCAATAGTTCAAACTTCATAAGGAGGTTCAGCTTAGGTATTGGTTTATATTTTTATGTTCTTATCCTAGAGTTACATTCCAAAACAACAAGCGACGGAAGCAAGTTCAAAATACCCTTTTGAATGATATGATGTACTAGAGAGTTCCGTTTTAAGGTCGCTTAAGAGATCCGATCTTAGGCCGCTCCTGTATGTACTTACATTTAATATATACATACATACAGGAATCACTTGCGAGACGTACTAACACTCATTCTGAAAATGCTTGCCAACTCAATAGGAAATATTTCCAAGTCAGATGGATTCTGAAAGAGAAATAGTTTATTTCATTTTATGTTTGCAGTGATAGAAGTGCAACATTAACAAGCTTTTCTTCTAATAATTGAATTCATAGAATGTATGAAACAGTGTCTGTGATTGTACTACTTCCCCGCCCGCTTCAAGCTAGTTTCAATCTTCAATAGGGGATCGGCTATCAGGGAGCTTGTTTGTGGTAAGCGTGCGAGGAGCTTAGTTGTCGGCTACGATCACGAAAACCAGACCCCTCATATCCAGCAGGGGATCAGCTGTCGAGGAGCTCGGTTGTCGTGAGCGTGTGAGGAGCTTCTTTGTCGCCGACAACAAGCTACTTCGTTCTAGTAGGGGATTAGATGTCGGGGAGACTAGTTGACGGTATATTTTGCCAGGGGATTTACTGACGCCTGTGATCGAAATTACGAGGAGCTTATTTGTGGCAAAATATACTATTACCGTCAACTGGTCTCCCCGACATCTAATCCCCTACTAGAACATAGGAGCTTGGTTAGTGTGGCCCGAGTAGTTTTCCCGAGGAAAAGTTTGGGAATCTGACCATTGTGATGCGACTGCTCGGGTCACACTTACCGCATTACTGACCGCCGTCTGTCAGTTTTTCAAATAAGTATGTTTTTTTCTGACACACACTAAGCACAAGCCATCAAATTCTACCGAAACTGGTCAGATTTTTAAAAATTATTTCATCACTGGGGATGAGCGCAATGCCTAAGGCTGTGTTCGTCAATGTGACATTTTGAGCAGAAAAACATTTTTTTCGGCATTCTAGATTTTTTTTCTTAAAAGATAAATGGGTTGAATGATATAAAAAATGGATATTCCCAAATCCATTGACGCCCTCTGATCACATTTCAGGTGATACTAATTTATCGTATCTTATACAAAATGGTTATTCAAATTCCTTATAGAATAGTATTCTTCCAAAATAACACATACCAAATTATTCCGCTGAATCTTTAGTAGCCTACTGTAAGTTGATAGTTTAGTTGGTCTCTGTAACATCTTGAAGTGGTACTGTTGAAATAAACGCGGTCGTCACTGATTTATTCCATCGTTATTTGCGCATCAGAAAGTTATTCATTAGTAATTATTTTCTGAGCTGGACTCAGAAAATCGATAACGTGCCAATCTAGGAAAGCAACGCTTGTTAAAAATTTATTGCAGAGCAACTGTCTGAATTGACAAAGTACAAAAAATTGTTCATAGCCTAAGGTCCGGTTTCCGAGCTTGGGATCTATAAGTTCTAGTCCAGGACCAAAATAAGCGCTCGAGTCTAAATCAACTTTCTGAGTCACGGGTTTATCGTCTAAACTTCAGGGTCTATTAAGTTATCTACTCATTTGTGTCAAGGACTTAAACGCAGTAAACATGAGGGAAATTCACAACATTATATTGTTGTTATTTTGGCAATGGGAGACAGCTGATTGAAGCGGGCTAATTCAAATGAGCATGATCTCCAAACTATTCTACTTTCCTTGTCCTATTACCATAGGTAAGGAAAGTATTGCTTTCCGAAAAAAATTAAGGTACCCCAATTTCCAAATTTCTATACGCTTCAAGGCCCCCTGAGTCCAAAAAAGTGGTTTTTGGGTATTGGTCTGTATGTGTGTGTGTGTGTGTGTGTGTGTGTGTGTGTGTGTGTATGAGTGTATGTGAGTCTGTGTACACTATATCTCATCTCCCAATTAACGGAATGACTTGAAATTTGGAACTTAAGGTCAAATTTCGATCAAATGCAATTCAAGATGGCGGCTAAAATGGCAAAAATGTTGTCAAAAACAGGGGTTTTCGCGATTTTCTCGAAAACGGCTCCAACGATTTTGGTCAAATTTATACCTAAAAAAGTCATTGATAAGCTCTATCAACTGCCACAAGTCCCATATCTGTAAAAATATGAAGAGCTCCGCCCCATCTATGCAAAGTTTGATTTTAGATTCCCAATTATCAGGCTTCAGATAAAATTGAAACAAAAAATTTCAAGTGGAAAGGATTGAGCATAACAATCTCTACAATTGATGTTCAGTAACATTTGAAAATGTTAGAAATTTAAAAATAAGCTCGAAGTTCGAGAAAATAAGATTATTCAATTTGCAAACTGTTGGCAAGTGTTGATTCTATTAAATCATTCACTATGAAGAGAAAGCAGACTTCATGTGTCTGCAGCGTTATTGTCCTGTCACCAGCTGGCTTAGATCTTTGAATAGTAGACTTGAGATGCGCGTTAACACTAGCGTCAGATTATCAATAGGAAAGTTGTGTGAGTGCGCCACATCAGATTTTTGTGAAAATACGTTTCGATTTCTCTGTAGGCCTATTCAAACTCAAAGTAAAACCTTTTTAAACCTGAATGAATATATTTCATTTTACGTTATGCAATAATAGCATATTTCTTTGATCTTTGCCATTGATTTTGGAATGAAAATGTTGCTAGTCTATTGAGTTGGATAACGTATTTGTTCTGAAAAAAAACTGGAATAATAATTGATTAGTGTTATATTATTATTATTATGTTGAATATGACATTGTTTAATAAAATTAAGATTGAAAGATAAAATTCCACGGCAATCCTTGTATTATTTTTCTTGAAAATTTTTAGGTTATGTTACAGTCGTAAAACAAGGTTAGCTTTTACGCATAATATTTTGATTGAACTTTATTCCCAAATAAACTTGCAAACTATAAACTATGAATTAAGATGAACTAATCCAAATAATTTTGGTATTCCATGACATCTATCTGGCTATTCTTTTCTTTCAAAACAATAATTGGATTGTGTTTGCACAGTTAAGTCTAGAACTTGAATTTAAACCCTACCCCAGTCGAGGGTTTAAAATCACGCTGTTTTAAGTTCTGGACTTGACAATTTTTGATGAACCATCGACTCGGAAAGAGGCGAGAATCTAATTCAAGTCCTGGACTTGAAAGTCCAGAGTGTAACGTGATCTATAAACTCCAGGGTCCTTTTAAGTCCTCGACTATGTTAACGATCTGACTCGGAAAGCCAATTTTCTGATTCCAGAGTTTAAAGCCACTTAAAGTCTAGAACTTAGCTAAATCCCGAGCTCGGAAACCGGCCCTAAATAATTCATCATCATTATTAAAACATTTATTATTTTTGTTTTGACTTTATATAATAATAAAATACCATTTTTATCTATTGTCAGTATAATGACTGAATGCTGAATTTACGATAATTTTGTCGTAAAATTGACTCTACGTTATAAGATAGATAGATTAAATATAGCATCCACTGCCCACCTAAACAGGGGATCAGGAACTTGTCAACAAAATCTAAATCGTCGAACAACAAAGACACATCCAGCAGTAACAAATTCAAGACACAGGAAAAGAAAGCATTTTACAGTTCATGTGGAGTAATGTTGAATGTACTCTTCCTGTGAGTAGAAAACACACTCATGGAGAAATCTATCTTTAATTGAGATCTAAAGTCGCGTTCATTCATATTCCTCATGAAATCAGGTAAAATATTACCTATATAATAGGATGCCAGAGCTTCTGACGCTTCTCTTAAAGAAAGTGGAGCGATGTATCTCAACAAGTGTTTATTCCTGGTATTATGAAAATGAATATCATCACGAGTAAAATAACATTGATTTCCCTTTAGAAAACAAAGGGCCTCCAGAATGTAGACACTAGGTAAAGGAAGAATTTTTAGACTTTTGAAATGGGTCTACAGCTATTCCTTCGTGACTGCCCAACCATTACCCTAATAGCCCATTTTTGAATCTTGAAAACCTCAACAGAGTCACATGAACTACCCCAGAAAAATATTCCATAAGACAGTAATGAGAGAAAAAGACCAAAATAGATCTCTCTGAGGGATTCCAAATTGAGAAATTGTTTTAATGACCTTAATGCAAAGATGACTGAACTCAACCTTTTTTCAAACGCTGAAGATGAGGCTTCCAGGAAAGTTTGTTGTCAATATTAATTATACCAAGAACTTTTATTTCACTTACATGTTCTATAGTGTGATCTTGCAATTCAACATTGAAGCTGTCTGTAGATCTGAAAGGGAGATTTTTTGTCTTATGTATATTAAGAATCAACATGTTTGCTGCAAGCCACTTTTCAAGTTTCTTCACTGATGCAATGCATTTCAGCTCTAGAGAAGATTGTGAATAGCTTTTCAATAGAAGACTCACATCATCTGCATACATAACACTATGAGTAGGATTCAGATAAGAAGGAAAGTCATTTATATATAAGAGAAATAAGATGGGTTCCAGGACAGAGCCCTGAGGAACATTAAACCTAACCTTCAACCATCCTGAGCTAAAAATGTGCTGTTCAGAGTTTTACATTCCGTGTTCTGATTTGAATGTTAATGTGAAGTTGAGCACATGCTTCCAGATAGTAAACGTGACTGGGTTGTACAAACTAAACAAAAATAAGCTCCGAATTTAAAACTTGATGAGGAACTCGAAGTACCATCAAATGTCCTCTGTAAAAAAAAATATGACCAAATTGTGTTCATTTCGGTTAAAATTTGCAATTTTTGTTTCTTCTGTGGATTTCACTTTTCCTTTAGAATAGTATTCTTTTTCTTCCAAGAACTATAAATATGGGTTGAAGTATTGTTGATCGAGCGATCGAATTTAACTAATCGTTCGATGTAGATAACTCTTGTTACTCCGTTTGGGGGATGCCTTATGCAGGTCCTCTCCATTAAGCACAAGCCGATAATAATTATTATCAATTATTGATAATAATTATATGCTTTGAAATACTTACCATAGGATAGGAACCCACCTGAAATTGTAAGTTCATTCAACTTTCACTAACATTCCCCCATTATTATCCACGCACATTCTAATAACATACCATTAATATTTCAGGGCGCATCTGGACATCATCTATAATGTCAGTTTGTCAACTGAATAAAAATAATATTACTACGTTGAACGTCGAAAGCATTTATTATTCATACGTTCATAGGGAAAAATACAATTCGGGTAGTAATCTCTCATTCGTCTAAAACTGATTCAAATTCTTCATTTTAAATATTAGTTGAGAGGTTATGTTGATTCGAGTTCAAATTTAAACAAGTATCTTGATAACAACAGTAGTTGCAAAGACCTGTGTCTTATCGGATTCATCAGCAAAGCTTCCATGAATTTTACTATTTTCTTACCCAAGAAAAAATTATGAAAAATTGATGCTGTGAACAAATGTGCTATATTTCACTTTTTATATAAAGTTTATACTTTTGCGCGTTTATCTGCGCGCCAATCCTCAAGTTACGAGCGAGAAAGTCATATTATTTATCAATATGTATATTTATTTTTCCATCAATTCGCCATCTTACATTGCTATTAGCATGAGATAATTGACGACTTATTACTCTACTCCAAAAATTCCAGGGCAGCCATTCTTATTGTAGCTGTGAAGCTAAATTGATTTATTTATTCACTAAATAAAATTGATTCATATTAGCACACGAGGAAGAGATCCCATAATGACCATCTTGAAGCCCAGGCCACAAAATAATTTATTTTCCATAATAATGAAATTAAGTATTGATAATTCCTTTATAATTATAATTTATAATAGTTATAATAATAATCATCATTAGTAAATAGTCCTTTTTAGGACAAATTCGCGCTTTATTTTATAGATAGCTTTTCCCGAAGACGTGACTGCTTGAGAAAGAAACCCTAAAAGAAGTGTGTAGATTCATATAATGATGAGGATTCTTACAGAGAAAAGTAAATTTTGTTCGTGATGTAGTCTCGTGTGTCAAAAACTCATATTGTTTTTAAATTTCTTCCATGGTGTCTCTCTCTTTGCTAACTGTGTATTTTTCTTCTTTTTCAGCTTGATGTTCAAGTTTTCAAAAAAGCTTGTCAGCAAGTGCATCTACGTGTCGATACTCAAGGCATCAGAACCTGATCTCTTGATCATGTAAGTAATTTCATTTATATTTATTTAATCCATAGGATAGCTAATCTTAACATCTTACATTTACGCTACAGAAATGCTCTCACGTAATTCTCTCGTACAGAGGAAACTGTAATGCAAATGATTTCTCGCCTTTCCATCTACGCCTACAAATATTTCAGGAATTTTACTTCCGGTTTGCTTTTCCTGGGTGATAATCTGTAATATGAACGTATATTTAAAACTTCATTTTTTAACAATTTCCAACTAAACTCTGTAATTGAAACATTTTTTCGTTATTCTTTCCTTGACCAAAACCATACAATGATTACTGTAGTATTCGCCAATTAATAGTCTTAACAATATAGTATTATAGTCTTAATATAGTCTTGATGATAATTGACTCCTGGAAGAGACACCCGAAACGCCGACCCCACCTGAGTGAAAAGGTTGAGGAGAAGAAGAAGAAGAAGAAGAAGAAGAAGAGTTGATGATGATTATAATGAAAATATTCTTAATAATAATGATATTTCTTTGATTGATGTAATCACATTGATATGTCATAATTTTCTATAAAACATAGTTTGAAATCATATATTTGAATAACCATAATAGTTTTTAATCTTGTTTGTCTCTCCCCACTATGCTTTTACAGCGTTGGGGTAGCCTCGACCCAGTTCTCCCATTACCCGTCTGTCCATCGCCATCCGGAACAGTCTTCCCTCTTCTCCTTCCCTGCACTCTCACGCTTTTCTACTCTCATCCATCCGCTGTACATAGCCTACATACCATTTAAGCTGCCTAATTTCAATCCTCTCATGCCAACTTCTTTTCTTATTCTGGTGATTCGGATTCTATCCCTTCTTGTCTTCTCCAATGCTTTTCTATGACATTTCATTTCCACCATTCTTATTTTATTCTCATGGCATGATCTCATGGGCCAGCTTTCACTCCCGTACAGTAAGATTGGTTCAATCATTGATCTGTATACCTGGTTATTTATCCTTTTACTGATCTCTTTTTTACCAATTTTTTTGCCAGTAAACCTTTCCTTACCCCCTGTTCAGCACCTCAACATCTATTTTTCCATCCTCAGAGAACCATGAACCCAAATACTCATATTTCGACACCTGGTCGTCAAGCACCTCTCCGTCAACCCTAACTTCCACAATAATTGATATAATTTTTACTCAAAATATTGTATTACATCTACCGATAAGTCTTGATGAAACTGGCATTTTTCAACTATAACTACAGTGGAGAACATTCTAAATTGAAAATGTCTAGTTGGAAGATAATTAACTTGATTATTTAATCAATTATTAGTTATCCTTACCATTAGATATTATAGCTATTTCAATTATTGTTCAGTCAGTTAATTGATAATAATGATAATCGTGTAAATAATCTCAATTAAAAATGAAATGATAATCATACCTAGTGAATGATTTGTGTAATCCAAATTAAATCTGGTTTCTAAGTGTAATAAAAAATTGATTGTCAAATATTTATCCCAACTTCGAAAATTTCGTTCATGATGGATTGACATACACATCGGTTTCAGGAAATGCTACTGTATTTGAGTATGATTTGATTACTGGCAATCCCGATTTCTGGATTATATGAGCATCTTCGACTATTCAAACTTGATTTTTTTTAGAATTTCACTCTTTCCAATTTGTTTCTTACTATTATTTTAATTTCAATCTAGCACCAATTTAGCTAATTAGCAATATATTTTCAACATTAACTAGGCTATTGGAGTGCAGTCTTCGTTATTTTATAAACTGATTTACATAATTAAAGTTTTTGTCACTCCCAGAACGAAATCAGCTCGACAGGTATTCTGTTTTGAGACTTTTGATGAATTTTACATCAGCTGGATCTCCTCTTCAATCTATGGTGCTTGAGAGATTGATATTGATAGTTCATAACAATTGTTCTTTGAAATGGCCTATCGTCTCCAAATAGCTTGAAGCATATCCGATTCGCTTCTACACCTTTTCCAATTTTATTTGAGAAAGTATGAATTTTATTTGAGAATAGTCACTCGTAATTGAGAGAATGTCAGATGTAGATGAGAAAAGTCAATTGTATTTGGGAAATAACAAAAATTGAGAATAGTAATTGAGAATAGTGAATTGTATTTGAGAAATCGTCAAATGTAAATGAGAATATATCAATTGAAAATGAGAAAATTTTCCAATTGACATGTCGTGACTCTTCTGTAGCCTCTACAGTACAGGTTTGATTTGAGCAGGAAAGGATACTGTACTACGTACACAGTATTCCAATTGCTATCATAGGCTTTGCATGGGGGAAAATTAATATTTTCATGGTGAAAGTATTTCCCCTGTACTGTTTACGAATGATTGATGAGAATTATTTCTATGTATGCATTGGCAACGCGACTTTTGTCTCCAAACATTTTCTGAAACATTGCACTTGATGAAGATCAATTCTCTATGTTTATGGCGTAATTGAATCTCTTGATTAATCAATTCGGCAATTCTTCAATGGATTTTGGGGCTTGAAAATAATGTTTTATTCAAAAACTAAACGTTTTATTGTAATATTAAATATATTATCATATTATTTTATACCAGTACAGTTATGAAAAATATAATTACTGGAAGTACTGGTTTTTTAAAATAATTTCCCAATTACAACTGACAATTTCTCAATTTCAAATTGTATGTTCTCAAATTGAAATGATACTTTCTCAATAAACATCCACTATTCTCAATTACAAGTGATGACTTCTCAAAATACAATTGACTATTCTCATTTACATCTGATATTTTCTCAAATGCAAATGACTATTCTCAATTACAATTTATACTTTCTCAAATACAGTTGGAAAAGGTGTAGAAAGAAATGCGCCATATTTTCGCAATTTTCCTTGAATTTCATCTATATGTTCAAAGAGCATTAACACTCTTCTGTAATCAAGTTCAATTTCTTCTGTAAAACATTCAACCGGTTATAATTGAAGTAAATGAAACTTTATAGTTAATGACGTTTTTTCCTCGAGTTTACCAAGTTTTTTGAAAAATTCAATCTTTGGAATATTTTTGGGGTCCGGCTCCAATTGATTCGTATAATATTGGAGTTCTACTGTAGGCACTTCTTAATGACCAATTGACCTCCCAAACTTAATAGTGAGGAACAGCAATTGTTAACATTGTAAATTTGATCGGTTCCACATTATTCATATTCCATTTAACACATTACATTATTGGAAAGAAAATACAGGCGCAAAACCTCTTCTCGTACTAGATTTATTCAATTGAAATTGGCCGAAGTAGGGTAATCTTCTTTACATTAACAAGCTTAACTTTCCACAAGACTAAATTAATTTTTATAGGTCTGAATTTCATTTTAAATGTGCGATTCAAGTCAACTTACGATGACTCAAGACTGACATGATCAAGATGAGTCACACCAAGGAAAATATTGTTATTTCTATTGATTGCGCGATATTGATGTCCACGTTATAACGGGGCAGTATTTTATTAGCATTGGTGTTACTTCCCTTGTCTATCAATCGACAAAGCAGATAGCGATATTCATTTCTAGCTTGCAACGTTGCCAGATTGTTTTTAACAATTTAAAAATATGATTAACAATATACTGTAATTAATCTCAATATTATGAAAATTACTATTTAATCATTGAAAAATGTATTTTCTTGACAAATTAAATAGAATATAATTGATTATTTCAAACAAGAATAAAAATTAATATTACATCAGATGTACTGATATCAGCTATACTAGTAGTTCTGTGAACAGTAGACCTCGCGCAGTTATAAACCGCAGCCTCCTCTTATACTGTCCATTAGAGTAAATCCTGTCTGTATGTCGTGTCGGCTAGATATCGGTGTGAAAACGGCTAATGGCTGTTGGGGTTGGTGTGTCAAAAATGCTAACATCAAAAGCTAATCTTCTTCAAGACATACTGGCAACAGGACAGCCCAAGTTCAAAGCAGAGAAAGCTCGAGAGACAATACTATGTTATTTTAGTTATTAATTGCATGCGTTATTGCACGCAATCAATAGTTCATTCATTTATTTATTCACAATGGAGACAACGGGTTTCCCCAAATATCTCTTATCAAATATCTCCTTAACAATAAACATTGTACAGATACAAGTGTAAAAAGGAAAATAATGATAAAAATAATACGAACTTATGCTGCAATAATAAATAATACAAACAACAAAAATACCACCTAATTCAAAAATGAAAAGTACAAAGATATCAAATACTTATGAAAAAAGTAGAAATAAAACAAATTGAGAATTCAAAATTCAAAAGTTATAAAAATTAAAGAATATAATAACGAATTATTAACAAAAATTTTATCAATTGAATAAATAATATTTATAACTGAAAGACGTCCCAAACCATATGCATATCCACCCTGATGTCTACACAGCTGCTGATTTCTTACCAAGTTACATTGAGATATTGAATTGCATGCGTCATGTCATGCGATTTATAATCCACTCGACAGCTGATTTATGATGAATAGATCTAAAGTCTGATTTTTTCTCTAATATTGGCGTATGAAGGAGGCTCATTTTTCCTTTTATATTATCCTTGAAATGCAAAATTTTCAAAAACCTTGTATATACGTCGACGCGCAATTTAAAAAGGAACATACCTGTCAAATTTCATGAAAATCTATTACCGCATTTCGCCGTAAATCATCGCAACATATAAACATTTAAACATTAAGAGAAATGCCAAACCGTCGGCTTGAATCTTAGACCCCACTTCGCTCGGTTTTCTCCTCTGCCATTATAACGTGAACGTGACTCTAGTGATAACTATAATCTGTACAAAATAATTTTTGACTTGGGATGAACATGCGCAGCAGAGAAGGCATAGATCGGTAGGGATACAAAGACGGCGATGCTACCGTCTTGAACAGGCCAGCGTTCTCTAATTCCTAGTGAGTATTCAAGCGCTCATGTTGATCTTACGATGTGTTCTCTCTGTGAGCACTGACTCGTCTGACTCTAATCGACAAACTACGCTTCCGCCTATGACTCAATGGGCCATATGAATAGAACCTAAGCATATGCGCATGAGCATGGAGCATAAGGTTTTGCTCATGAACATTAGGTAGAAGCATAAGCATTTGCTCATTTTTATATGAATAAGCTTTACCTTATACTCTTACCTTATGCTCCTGAACTCTGGAGCAAATGCTCACGTATTTTAACGATTTTTCATTAGCTGATTCGCCTTTGTGGCCTTACTTTGTTTTTTGACCGAGCGAAGTGAGGAGGTCTAAGATTAAAGTCGACGGTTTGGCATTTCTCTTAATGTTTAAATGTTTATATGTTGCGCATTTACGGCGAAACACGGTAATAAATAGATTTTCATGAAATTTGACAGGTATGTTCCTTTTTAAATTTCGCGTCAACTTATATACAAGGTTTTTGGAAATTTTGCATTTCAAGTATAATATAAAAGGAAAAAGGAGCCTCCTTCATACGCCAATATTACCGTAAAAATCATACTATAGAATTATTCATCATAAATCAGCTGTCGAGTGGATAATAAATCGCATTCCATGACGCATGCGATTCAATATCTCAATGTAACTTGGTAAGAAATCAGCAGCTGTGTAGACTATAAATTGCATGGCTCATCGAATGTAACTTTTATGCATTATTAAATAGGATGCAAAGAACTTATAACAGCTTGTCTGGACGCCTAGATGTCTTCTGGTTTTCTCGCGCTAAATTCCGGAAAGCGTTATAATTGAGATAATTAAATTTTGTGTAAGCATGATCTGATCAAATAATTAGTTGGTGTATCAGGGTGGATATGCATATGGTTTGGGACGTCGTTCAGTTATAAATATAATTTATTCTATTGATAAAATTTTTGTTAATTATTCGTTATTTTTTATAAATTTTGAATTCCCAATTTGTTTTATTTTTACTTCTAGTTATTTGATACAAAGTATTAGAAATCTTTGTATTTCCCATTTTTGAATTAGGTGATATTTTTGTTGTTTGTATTATTTATTATTGCAGCATAAGTTTGTATTATTTTTATCATTATTTTCCTTTTTTCATTTGTATCTGTACAATTTTTATTGTTAAGGAGACATATTTGGAGAACCCAGTTTTATCCATTGTGAATAAACAAATAAATGAATGAACTATTGATTGCGTGCAATAACGCATGCAATTAATAACTAAAATAACATAGTATTGTCTCTCGAGCTTTCTCTGCTTTGAACTTGGGCTGTCCTGTTGCCAGTATGTCTTGAAGAAGATTAGCTTTTGATGTTAGCATTTTTGACACACCAACCCCAACAGCCATTAGCCGTTTTCACACCGATTTCTCGCCGACACGACATACAGACAGGATTTACTCTAATGGACAGTATAAGAGGAGGCTGCGGTTTATAACTGCGCGAGGTCTACTGTTCACAGAACTACTAGTATAGCTCATGTAAGCGCTAAATATGCAAGTATAGACACCGCTTGTGTTGTGTCGTCTGATCTCTTTCTATCCATGAATTTAGTTTGAGGTTGTAGTTGAGTTCTGAATTTTTAAATAATAGCGTGAAAAAATGTCATCTCTATAATAATCGTCAGCATAATTTTATAATCTCAATAACCAATAGCCTTCTTATAATCGTCTAAACTCTCATCTTCTTAAATGCCTATTTCCTATTCCGTGATGGCTATCTTTATATCGGATAGGTATCTTTTGTATTTATTCTTTTGTATCATGGTTGAATCTAAAAAGAGTTTTATAGTTCTAAACTATTGGTTGTGATTGTATCTGGTATAGTTTCCTCTTTCACAAATTAGTTGAGCCATTTTACTATGAGCAAAAGGTGAAAAGCTGCTTCAGACCAGACTCACCTTTTTTGAAGCATTTGCTTCGCAATGTCGAACGTCACAGACCAATGTTTTGTTATCTGATATCATATTGATAATAAATCATTTCAATTAGATGAAAATTACATTAGTATAGAAAATATTTTTATACTCTATATTATATTTTTTTTAATGTAGTTACTGATAATGGATAGGGATATTATTACAACTCTTCTTATTAAAGGAAAGAGTAGAGCATGTTGAAATATAATAGTACATTTTACAGTTTGTGTAGGTATTTAAAAACTTGAATTGTTACTTGTTTGAGAAAGTAATTTATGAAATACGCTATAACGTTCTCCTTAGTTATCCAAGTTTCTCAGTTACACTCTTTTCAATACATTCTAGTCGATTTTTAGATCTGCTTGTATAATAATATAATATAACTTTGAACTAATTCACTGTTGCCTGCTGGATATTCTACAAATTTTTGTAATTCTTTGTGGATGGTCGAGAGACTACTTCTGGAGGAGACCTGCCGCGATCGAACGCGTACGATGTACAATTCGCAGTGAAAATTTGCATGGGGAAACGCTCCTATGATTTAACACAGCAGCAGTCGGCCATATTTTTCGAGCATTGCGCAGTCGTGGTCCACGTCAGCATTTCACGCACAAAGGAAAACCATCTTAAGAAATTTAAACGATCACTTATAAATTTTTAAATCCTCTTGATTATCCTGATCAAGACTAACTCGTCATACAAGTGTGTTATAATTATCCATTATAAATCTGGTGTGGCGCACTCACACAACTTTCCTTGCCTTTATGAAAATTTATCACCTGACGCTAATGTTCCCGCGCATCTCAAGTCTACTATTCAAAGATCCAAGCCAGCTGGTGACAGGACAATAACGCTGGAGACACATGAAGTTTGCTATCTCTTCATAGTGAATGATTTAACATTTGCCAACAGTTTGCAATTGAAATAATAACATTTTCTCGGATTTCGAGCTTATTTTGAATTTTAGGTGAAAATGTTACTCAACATTAATTGTAGAGATTTTCATGCTCAATCTTGTCCACTTGGAATTTTTTGTTTAAATTGTATCTAAAGCCTGATAATTGGGAATCTAAATTCAAACTTTGCATAGATGGGGTGGAGCTCCTGGAATTTTTACAGATATGGGACTTGTGGCAGTTGATAGAGCTTATCTTATTTGACTATTTAGGTATGATAATAATGACTATTTTAGGTATGAATTTGATCAAAATCGTTGGAGCCGTTTTCGAGAAAATCGCGAAAAACCCTGTTTTTGACAACATTTTCGCCATTTTATCCGCCATCTTGAATTGCATTAGATCGAAATTGTTCGTGTCGGATCCTTATATTGTAAGGACCTTAAGTTCCAAATTTCAAATCATTCCGTTAATTGGGAGATGAGATATCGTGTACGCAGACGCACATACACTCATACACACACACACACACACACACACACACACACACACACACACACACACACACACACACACACACACACACACACACACACATACAGACCAATACCCAAAAACCACTTTTTTGGACTCAGGGGACCTTGAAACGTATAGAAATTTAGAAATTGGGGTACCTTAATTTTTTTCGGAAAGCAATACTTTCCTTACCTATGGTAATAGGGCAAGGAAAGTAAAAATTTATCATTCGATCAATTAAAATGTGGCGGTTCCAGTTGAGAGAAAATTGTGTAAGGAAAAATTCTGTTACTCTGAAAATAAAATTTTTGTTACTTTCTCACTGAATTTATCACTAGAGTACGTATACCCTCATGAGGCCGCAACAAACTTTTAGAATTTAAAATTTGAAGAAAAATGTGAAATCTTTCCACCACTATTATCTTGGTAACAAAGCCTTTTAAGAGCCATGGCTACTGGAACCTTTTTCTTCATTCTGATGTGAGGAAATATACATCACAAAGTTTGTCAGTCTATTTTAGAAACACTCTATAAATACATTTTAGTTTGAAGGGGAAAGTACAGTAACTATATTACGCACAGTATGACCATTGACTGTCACGTGGTACAAATTAGCCATTAAGATTCTAAACAAACTTTATAGTCCTATCTTATTGCATTGGAAATTTGGAACTTATCACTGTCTTATTCTACCAATTAGAAACATATTTTGAACTTTCGATGAGTTTGGTATAACATTTTCGAAGGGAAATTGATTATACTTGAATATAGATCAATAGAGTTGATTTAAATAACACTAATAACTCTTGAAACATAATTTTTCTTTCCTCGGGCTCCTCGCGGACCACTTTTTGAAAACCACTGATCTAAATAAGTATGCAGAAAGATAGATTTCAATTTTACTGTATATCCTCATCCAATTTATTGGTTTGGCCGTCTAATAATCTAATTTCAAAATATTTTTGCGGCTCAATTGGATAGAACATTTTATGAAATATTTAACCGTGATTAAGTGCTGATTAAAGACGTATTTTCTTCTATCATTGATTCTCTTCAGTCCTGAGTAGCCTACCCATAACATGTTCAATTGTTCAATAGCTGTTGATTTATAAGCTTGGACTCGCAATAGCCTACCACTAGCAGTGGCATTGAAGTATCACTTGAACAGATTTGAAATATCACTGAATATAAATAATAATGGTTATGGGTTTTGTGCTTTCTTTTTCAATTGCTTACATGCTTATTAAAATTTCTACAAATATAATTGACAACTTTATCATGTTTTGTCAATGGAAGAATATATTACAATATCATGACATATTTCAATAGTGTATTAGTAATTTTTTGGTGATTCAGCTTACGTTACCTAAAGTCTGTGAGATATTACCTACTTTTAACATGAAGAGGAGAAACCCATTTCCCCTTCCACAGTATGTAGCATAGACACAGACGGACATCCTGCGCACAAAAGGATGCGCCGTGTCATTTCGCTTTACGTTCTTGTAATGAACACATCTCTTTTAGATACTTTTCATTTTTACTGGCTATTATCTATCATTTACTGATTAAAGTTACCGTATAAAACTACATTGATAATATAAAAAAAAACTTGTAAGAGATTATATCGAAGTAATCACGGAAATATGCTTTAATAACTAAAGGGAAGCGATTTTACTTACAATCCATTATAAGTAATCCATTTTAGATTATTGGAAGGTCAAACCAATAAATCGGATGAGAAAATACAATAAAATTGAAAAACAGCAGTTTGACAGAAGCTTCTATTATAAACATAAACAAACACTAACAATAGACTAACCACTGGAAAATTACAATTAATAATTATACAAAAATGATTATTCAACCTCAAATAGAGTAACGAAGAAAAAATAACAAATCGAAGATACAAAAACCTAGCCTTAAAAACTTTTGTTAGAAGTCTTTCGCTGACGAGTGATGACACGACATGTATGACGAACACATGTTCACATTATTCTTGTAGCCACAAGGTTAGTGGCCGCTCCAAGTTATGATCAGAAAAATGAAAAGGATTTTAAAATTTTCCAAAAGACAGTTTAATTAATATTTTAATTTCCATTCCAAGTCCGATAAAAAGTCTTGGCTTTGTAAGAACAAAATTGAAATGAATCAGACAGTCGGTGCAAGCACACCAAGCTGACAGCTGATGTTGCAACGTTATGGGAGCAATCAATACCTATAACAGATTCCTTTGGTGTGTGTCATCTGAATTGATGTCATCGAGTCTGATCACAACTCTCCTGGTTACAATCCTATGCTACGATGTCCAATGTGCTATGTTTACCAATGGATGCTAAGTGTCTTTCTAGAACAGAACAATCATGTTGATTTGAGGTTTTAATAAACAATATCGGGGCACCGAGCTTCGCTTGTTATTTATTTATAAACTATTGTTAAACAGAACACAATTCTTAAAAATGACTTGGGAAGGACTAACAGGCACAGCCCAAAACTGTTTCTTCCCCGAATTTTGATTTATACACTATAAATAGTCCAGAAAGTAGGTTATGTTCCATACACTTGAATTCAGGTTCAATTTTCTGTCCAAACATTTAAAAACATAAAAGTTCTAATTTAGATTATTCACAAACCAAATTTAATAACAAAATAACACTCTCTAATCACTTTGAATTGTCAAATAATGATCAACTTTGAAAATTATGATATACTCTAGTGATTATCATGTCATGCTCACAAATCAGATTATTTTGATCAAGTCGATTAAAATCTCTAGTTAATATTTTTCGATGATTGATTACACAGCTGGAAATAATCCTGTTTCTATCCCACACACGAATCTTCTGTTTCGACAGATGACAAAATTATCATCTGTTTTTCCAAGGATGAATAATTGTTATCCTTTTCATGTCCTTCAGCGAGTTTTCCCATTGATGAGACCTAGTGTAATCGAATTTTTATATCATGAACCTACTATGTTCCAAATTTCGTGAAAATCGTTAGAGCCGTTTTCGAGATCCGTTGAACATAAATAACCAGATAACCAGATATAAACAGATATACAGAAATTGCTCGCTTAATAGAATAGGATTGATTGAAGGCCCTATAATCGCTGTTTATAGGTTTTAAAAACATCGATGAAGCGGCCCTATTCTCTCCATATACCACAACAAATTAGAATTCTAGGAAAATTTATTGATCTTTTGCAAATTTTAGCATTTGAAAACTTTGTTAGCACCCACTTTCCCTCGCTTTGTATTGATCATGAGTTGGCAGCGGCCTTTTAGCCACCGAGAAAAGAAGCTTTTTCTCGTGACTGAATACTATGCAGAATGACTTTGATAAATTAGATGAATTACAATATGATGATAAAACGATGGAAGAAAACGTTATTAGGTTTAGTATTATAGTTTGTATAAAATAAGTTTAGACTTTCCATCCGAAGAAATAAAAATAACAGCGGTGCCAATATGTGTTGTAAAACTGCGAGTTTCTCGAATATCTAATTGAACCACAGAATTGTATGTGGAATATCATCCCCGATCGATATTTCAGTAGTGCTAAAAACGTTTCCGGGTTGAAGGATAATTTTCCTGATAGAATTGAAATATGTTTTCTTTTGAATATCACGATTTATCTTTTTCGATCACGATTAAAATTTTTAAACGGCTTTTGTGTAACCGATACAGTGTCAATCAATCAGCTGCTTCCCTAACTTTGAAACTCCTGAGAGGCTAAAATACAATGTAATTACAAAATAATAATAATAATGGATGCATTTTTAAAATATCATAATTACCAATGTATGGACTGTTCTTCTTGTTTCTTCCCCAATCATTTAAATGAATATTGTATATTACTGAGTCAATAAACGAATAAATGAATAAATAGTATTAAAGGTTACCTTCTAAATTTCCTACAAGTTTTATCTAATATATTTTTGTATCTGTAGAAGTTTACGAGAAATCTGCTCTTGTGAGATTTTATAAAACAGTTCTTACTAGTTTTACTCTCTTTTTGGCTTTATAAATTTTCAGCTATTTATAAAAAACCGTGCTGATAGGCTTATAGGCTAGAGCATTACATTTTCTTCAATGGATGTATAATTTACTATTTTAGGCATTTCCTCACCACTATTGCTGCAGTTATAGTGTTGAGTGAGAAATCTTTAGTTTTGCAACAATTGACTATAGTTGACAGAAACATTTGGAAGAAATGTTTGAAACACAATTTTTGACTTTGCTCTTTCTTTGGACTAGTGAGAAGGTGAACATATCAAAATCCTATGGTAAACATATCAGAATCAAAGTCCCCCATCCCCACTTCTTGTGCTGATGGAACGAGGGTGGCTTATGTTTCATTTTTTGCTAGAGCTGACCACTAACCAACCGTATGACATGTGTGTTTTGTCATCAGTGAGGGACTTCTAATATAGAATAAACGGTGCTAGGAACTTTGGGTCCAATACTTTTTGGGACTAAGGGGTTCCGACATAAGAGAGGATAGAGAGGTCTTCCCTGGTAGAAGCAGGTGTCTCCAACAGGTAGTTGTATATTGTTCTTCAACCCAGAGGCGTTGTGTTTATATTTCACAGCTGGCTATAATGGGTGCGTTCTATGTACATGGAATGTGGTAAATTGTCCGATTCACAATTTACCAGTTAAAAAGTTCCGCGTTCCATGGGAAGAGTTTTGACAGATTCTGTACCAGAACAGTTCCAGTTCCAAAATCCTGCCCCACAGTCGAAGCGTGGTAAATTGTCCGACCTGGTACAGTTCGAACTATCTGAGCTCTCATTGGTCGATTATTGTTGTCTGCTTGCTTCTCTGCGCATGCGCTGATAGTTTGTTTCTTTACCATAGAATACATAACCAACAATATGATGTTTGATAACCATTCATTAAATGAATTTTTCTCTATAGAAAATTTGAGAGTAATGGAATAAAAGAAATGCACACTTTTCTAGACAGTGAGTTTGTAAAACAGCCTTTCTTCATTCACGCAGTTAGTAAACGACACATTTTAGTGTAAATCAACTTTATATGTGCGCGCCAAGCTTGAACCAACGATTTTTAAATGGCGTTCCATGGGAACATTTTGCACTAGTCACGTGATGGAACAATTTACGATTGCAACTGGAACAATTTACTGTACACAGAAAGTACACATTGTCATCTTATGAATTTCGGGGATACTTTGATTTTTCACATACTTACTCGCTCACTCACTTTTTTACTATCCACAGCTGTTTCAGCCAAGATGAATTATCCTTTTAATGTCGTTCAGCGAGTTTTCCAAGGATGAGACCTAGTGCAATAGAATTTTTATACCTATCATAAACCTACTATGTTCCAAATTTCGTGAAAATCGTTAGAGCCGTTTTCGAGATCCGTTGAACATAAATATCCAGGTATAAATAAATATAAATAACCAGATGAATAACCAGATATAAAAATACAGAAATTGATCGCTTAATATAATAGGATTTTAATATTATTATTCAATATACTTTTATACATTATTTTTCTTTACATATTTGAAAGTTGAATGATTATTTCCGGTACTTGATCAGGAAAATATGAATTTTGAATCAATAAACTTAGATCTATGGAAAAGAGGCCTCCTGAAGATGTCTGTAATGAAAATAGATTGTTCATCTACTCAATACATAGAACTATTTATAAAAATATTAATCTATAAATGGTTTTCATTCAGTGACAGAAGCGTGTGAACATGTCGAATGGGCCGACTATAGTGTGCTAATCACCTTGCAGGTAGAGACCCCAGACTTGGTCCCAAAATTCCTGGTCCGAACGTTCCGGTCACCTGAATAAACTAGTTACCCCCTGGGTTGGAGAACTCGCGCATAAACTGTTGTATATATTGATCTTTGGTATCCGCAACTTGGAATTATACTAGGTTGGTGAAAATTATGGAAACAGCTAAATATTTCTTTACAAGGATAATTTGACAGTAGGTTTCTTGAGGATCCTATTCGAATATAAAAAATTCAGCCATATGTACTGTATCCCACCTCATTTCGGATCCAGCGTCATTTTGAATCCAACTTTATTTTTCAAATGGGAAGGTGGTCATGTGATACATGATTTCGATACAGAATTTCAAGAGAAAATTAATGGTGAAACCCGCACATCGATATCTTGAACCGTTTCAAAGATATCCACATTTAAATATAGGGTGTTTCCGAACTCCCTACTGATTTTTCCAGGGAATTGTTCCTGGCTGCAAAACATATCTGTATATAATTTGCCCAAAAGTCCTTTGTTACTCACACAGTCGCCATTTTATTTTTTCGCTTACTATTTTCTTTCAAAATAATAGCTGAACATACAGAAGTGAAACTCTGCACAATCATTTATGACAAACTCCCGTGCTGATGAATAATTTTTGGATAGTATAGTTTGTATAATATATGCTACATTTAAGACATTCAGGAAGTATGAAATTATACAATAATTGCATGTATGGGTGGATTAACTATCTAAAGGATAAGATGATTTCTTAGACACTTGAATTGATAAGGTCGTTTCCTATTTTTCTAGGTGGATGTCAGCTGGTGGATGGGATCTCATCTATAATTGGCTGAATGATGCTGTTGTCGCCGAAAATTGGCCCCTCGTTAGTGAGCTAGTTGAATTACTACTTATTTGTCCAGTAGATATTGAACGATTGAAATCCAATCGTTGTCCCAAACTCATCAAAACCCTCTCCAAAAACCAGAATGCATCTGAAAGTAAGTACACATTTTCATTAATTAGCTCATTCCTGCTTTATACCAATCTTACCAATAACACACAACACTACTTAATAGAAAGAATTGGATCGATTGATGATTGTATTGATCGAAATGCCAAATGTTGATAAATTTAGAATCAACTTTTATTCTGAATCCATTAAGTTTTGACAAATCGATCAACATAATCATCTCTAATATCTCTAATTATCTCCAAAATACCTCTTCTGTCTGATATTATCTCATAAAGTTTACTATGTTATCTTATTTCTAATATATTGAGGTTTAAAAGAGAATACAACAGCCCTGAAAAGTGGCATCTATAAAAAATGGTGTCCGAAAAATGTTGCAGACCGAAACTTTGATAGCTTTACCAGTTGCTCGAAACATATAGTTAAACAGGATATAGGATTGATTAAATGAAATAATTTATTACTTGAACAAATTTCAATAGGGAACTTTTCATTACATCTCTGATTCAGTTCATCTCGAATTCGCAGTTCAGTGAAAGTTTTCGTTCTTTATCTAAACATTTCGATTAATACCAACATACAGGATTGGTAGTAGTTATGGAAACAGCTTGATGTTTCTTAATCTTGATATTTCTCAGTAGGCTTCAATAGGGATCCTATTCGATTTGAAGAAACTATTTTTCTGGGTCTTCAAAGTTTTGGTCCGCCATCTTGAATCCAATTTTATTTTGAAATTGGAAGGTGGCGATATGATATATATGATTTTGATGCAGAATTTTAAAAGAAAAAGATTGGCGAAAACTGCACATCAATATATCAAATCGTTTTAAAATTATTCACATTAATCACATTTAAGTATAATAATAATAAATCGTACAAAGTGGAGTAAATGAGTAGCCAAATGAAATATCTGCCTGATCAAACTTTTCTGTTCAAAGTGTTGAATATGTGAGTAAATGTTACTATAACACACAGGTCCATTACCAATTAGAAAGTAAAATTTGATAGTTGATTTTTTATGTACTCATTTATTCCATTTTTGTATGATTTATTAGTATCACATTAAATGTGAATAACTTTGTAACGGTTTGATATATCGACGTGCACTTTTCAATTCATTTTCTCTTGAAATTCTGTATCAAAATCATGTATCATGGACACAAATCAATGATACATTTTGAAAAAATTAAGATGATTTCAAGATGAAGGACCAAAATTTTGAAGAGACAGAAATAGTTAATTGTGCAACTAGTGCGCAAAGTGACACTTTGCTGCACCGAAATAAACGTTTACGGAATGGTTTCTTGAGTGCAGCAAAGGAACTTTGCGCACGAATTTCACATTAAATTTTTCCTACAGTTACTTACCATTGAATATGAAAAGTGAGTATAAGTATGGGTAGAATGTCCTAAAATCCATCAGATATTTGTCTGTATGATTTTGTAATTAATAACAAATTTAATTAATTTTAAAATTGATAATTCAGTAAAAAATTGTTTTATTTAAAAATTTTCAAATCTTGAAATTTTTCTTTTTTCAAATTTTTAAACTTGACATTTTTCAGTTTCAAATGTTTAAATTTTTTAATTTCCAAATTTTTGAAGTTTTAGTTTTAAAATTTTCAAATTTAATAATTCATTAATTCGTTTTAAATATTTATTTTGTCAAAATTACATTAATAACTCATTGAAGTTGAGAATTCTCAGCCAAAAAAAGAGACTGTGAATGGATTCGAACCACAAACCTCATCATCCTTGTCAATATTTCATCTACCAGTCCAGTTTGCTCTCAACTGAGCTACTGAGCCACTCTCAGATGATTGAATGCTTGAAGAAGGTTTATCTTATGTAAGCATTGAAATGATTACCACAGTCAGTGTTACCAACCCAATTTCGATTTTCCGGCACTGGTACTCTATATAACCTACTAACTATTTTGCGTTGTCAAGCTGCAAATCTGGAGTACGCAAAGTAGTACTTTGCGCACTAGTGCGGTAAAGTGATTCTTTGTGGCCTGCAATCAGTGCAGAAATGGTCACTTTTCAGGTATCTGTAGGGAAAGTTTTTTTTTTAATCGAATAGGATCCCCGATATAACCTACTGTTGAATTATCTTTGTGAAAGAAATATTATAAGTTGATTCCATAATTTTCTCCAACCTTGTTTAAAACCATTTGAAAGCAAAACCCTAACTTTCTTACCTATCCTTTCACCTTCGAAACACAATTAAACAGAACCTCTCAGGTTATGTTCATCCAACCTTATAGCTTAGGAGAGGAACTGAGACCCACCTTTTGAATATTTTATTGAAATCCTATATTGAAATGAAACTTTCATATTAATCATATTTTGTTAGAGTATGCATTTATTTAGTTATAAAGCTTGTTAAATGTATGCATTTATTTAGTTATAAAGCATGTTAAATGTATGGAATTGTATTTCCGCTACCGGTACCGCTTTCACCGTTATCCACGTTTTTAAAAATAACTGAACTGAATACTTCAGTGCAGACTACAGAGTGCACTCCGACAAATCGTGTTCGTTTCAGTTTTGTAGGTTTGAAATCAAATTTTAAATACTGCTCATTTATTCCTGATTGAAGTGATTAATCACCTGTAGCTCCATAATGTACCCTACCAAGTAGTAGGGGTAAACATCTCAACTCTAAACGATAATGCTATTGATCCAATTTTTGTTCTGTTGAAAATATCTCTCAACTGTGTCAAAACGACCACACTTCAGGGACTTGAATTCTTTTTCTGAACTCAAATTCTTTATTTCAATCTTTGAGAAGGATACAGATATAGTCTGTAAATAAGTCTTAAGTCTTGAATATAAGTGGAATAAAAAATATGTTTGATTTGACATAACCTAAAAGATTTTGTTCAATTCTGTTTCAATGATAAAATGGGTAGGTTAGTTTTCTTTTAAATGACAATATGGTCGTATTCGAAACGTTTTAATAATTATTTTATTTGATTGAACGAAAACGTCAAATTTTATAATTGAACGAAAACGTTGGCCAAGCTACTGATTTTAAATGAAGTGAAAATACACTATTGAATGTCACCCGTTTTAAAAGGGAACAGAAAATGGAATATATTGTGCAGTAGTTGACTAATGGCCACTTGCAGCACTGCATTCGAATTGTCCAGTCAATGATCAGTAATCATCACTACAAAGAATGTCACATTCAGAGAACTGATTGAGAAGAAACGTTACCTGCGCATTACGGTGCTGTGTAAGTTCAAGATGGCCTTGTCATAATATAGTCAACTGCACGAAAATAGTCCGATGAAAAATGGGAATTCTGTTTCCATTATTCATCGGACTGTTTTCGTGCAGTTTACTATGTTATTACAAGGCCATTTTGAACTTACACAGCAGACGTTGCCAATTCGTCAGGTGTATAATAAAAATATTAACTAGTGACCCCCTGGGTTGGAGAACTCTATCATGAAATCTTTGTAATCTTTGAAACCCGTAACTTTTAATTATGGAATAGGTGAAAATGATGGAAACAGCTTATCTCTTTTACGAGAATAATTTGACAGTGAGTTTCATTGGGGATCCTATTTGAAATTAAAAATTGCTCTGTCGCTTCAACATCTTTGAACCTCATATGAATCTAAATTATTATTTTTAATGAGAAGGTGGTCATGTGATGATAGATGATTTCAATATAGAGTTCCACGAGAAAATTACGAAAACCGCACATTGATATCAGTTGGTTGATGTAAAAGTCGTAAATTATGTTGTAAATTCACAGCTGAAATCATGTGTCAGTGCATGAAGAACTGTCTGTGTGATAACTCCCAAATAGCCTGAGCTAATGTTATGAATGAATGAATTGAAAAACTAGTAATTGCATGCAATGAATTATTCTTCAGCTGACTAAATGATAAATCACAACAAAATTTTTCTTATGCACTTTCAATGTTATTTTATAACCTGAAAAAGGACTAAGGAGTGGGTCAATTTTGTTGTCCAACGAACTTGGCCTGTAAAAAGGTTCGAAGAATACGTGTTCAAAATTTGAAGTTGATTGATCAATTCTTTCTCAAGTTATTGTAGAACATACAAACAGATGGACAACGACGTTGGCCTTCAGTGAATCAAAAGTGAAAACTCATCTGTAATCAGCTGTGGACAAAGTTGATGAACTCTTATTTGGCAACGTTGCAGTCATCTGATCCCAATTTCCTTCAGATTCTTTTTGTGTGGCTGATTATATTCAAGGCAGGTTGATTTTTCCAAACGATACTCACGTTACACTTCTTTTAAACACTTCGTCATCACCACGTTTCAAGATCAAGAGTCCTAAGTTCAAAGTCGTTTCCCTGGCATATGTTGGAAATAGTATGATATCGCATTTTGTAATAGAACAATAATTTAGTATGTCGTAGGAAAATAATAGCATATTACGCTGTATTTCTCCCTTGTTGTCTGCATCGCTTTTTAATGGAAATTACCGTTTGAATTCCTTACATGAAGAGATAAAGATAAATTATTTTGGCCCGTACCAGCATGCTTATTGAAAGCAACTGGAGCCTGCTTCATATCAGAGTCTGTAGGTGAATTTATTTAGTAGTCCAACTCAAAAATATTGCAGTCTATTGCAAGCTTTTATTTCTATGGAAGAAAATTATCTCATTTTCTAGGACCCATCTTTAGTACGGTATATATTTTTTCATTGCATCAACCACCCCGAGAGAAAAATAAAATTATATTTTCCAAATTTGTCCACTCGTTCTCGAGATTGCGAGATCAAAATTATAATGAAAAATTTTAAAGATAAATCTTCGTTGGTTTAAATTGGTTTTAATGCACATTTTCGTGTAGTTCATAACTTTAGAAAAATTTGTTCATGCTTAGTTTTGGTTTTTTGTTTGTTTCAGGTGTACAACTAGCAGCTGCACAAATTGTTAAAAAATGGCTCGATGTCGTAAACGATGTGCTTATCAAGCAGAAGACCGATCCAACATCTGATAAAACCGACGGCAATCAAGACGTAGATGCCAGTAACGATAACCATGAGATTGAAGATGATCAGCAGCTTCCTGTATATAGAATCATCAAACAAGACGGAAAAGAAGTATTGACTAAAGTCTCTCCCAAAGACGGAACAAAACAAGATATTGAATTAGTAAGTGTTATTAATGACAATGAAATTTCACCCAAGAAGAATGAAGTCGAAAAATCTGTTAAGCCGTCTGGATTGAAATCCAAGAAATCAGTGAATGAAGTTGCATCTTCGAAAAGTAAAAAAATTAAAGCGTTGAATGATGATGATTCGTCACAGAGTAGCTTGAGTGGATCAGAACGTGGAGGGGAGCCTTCTTCATTTGTACCAGCTAACAAAAGTGACCCTAAAAAAGATCGGAGAAAAGATAAAATGAGACAAATCAGGAAAGATCCTGATGCCGATGATGAAGATTTTGTCATTGAAGAGTATACAGAAGAATCCAGCCCAGTTGGAAGCAAAAAGAAGAAGAGAATTGAAGCTAGAGACAATAAACTGAAACCAAAGAAAAAAACAGTTCAGCCAGCAAAAACGAAAGTCACCAATGAATTGTCTGCTATCATGCCAGAGAAAACTACTAATCCTGATATTAGTAAACTGGGTAGGATACCTAAGAAAAGTGACCGTAAGAAAGATGACAGCGAGAAAAAAAGTAAATCAGATAGTTTTGATAAAAATCATACAAGTGACAAGCAAGAGAAGAAGGCTAACTCAAAATCGAAAGAGACCGATAGGGACATCTTGAAATCAAAGGATAGGAATAAATCGCCTGAGAAGGACACCAAATCATCATCTAGTGGGAAGACTGATTCAACTGCAAAGAAATTATCAGATATTAGAAAACCTCCGCCGCCAGAAATAAAAAAAGATAGCAAAAAGTACAACATCTCTGTTGAAGCGAGAAAAGTGGCACCTGGTGAATCCCGACCAAAAACAGTAAAAACTTTCAATTCGAAATTCAGGTCTACTGGTCTTGAAGAAGAGATTCCTCCGCCACCGGCTCCAAAATCGTCCAAGAAACTAAATCTACCTCTTCTTGATAAAAAGCCTATCAAGAGAGTATCGCCAACAAAAGAAGTTCAACCACCTGAGAAGAAGGCCAAGCCGGATACGAATGATGTCAAAAAGCCATCTGCGCCTGTAACAGCCGCTGTTGCTGCTCAAAAACAGTCTCCTGTCTCCAAAACAAAGTGTAAGCAAGTCTTTTATCTTTATATCCATGAATTATTAATGAAATATATTAGCAGTATATTTCCAGCTATAACTATTTGATGAAGCTACTGATTTCCATGATATTTGTAACTATTGATCATTTCATCAACATTAGAATCCTTTCTAAAACACAAATTAGATTGAGATTGTATCTCTACACGTTGAGAAGCTACTTCCTATATTATAGAAAAAGGAAATTTCATGCAACCGAATACAGTTTTATTGCAATCAACTTGAAAATTCTAAACATTGAGAGAAAGAGAGTTCACTTCTCTTATGATAGCGTTTATCTTTTTCAAATGTTAGGAATTTCCAGGCATTTTCGTTGATGGTACAGTAGAGTGAGTCGATTATATAAAACATTTCTAATGCTATTAATTTTAGTCATTTTCAGGCTCTGATGGTCGGCCTGGCTGATTTTTGGAGCTCGTGCCAGAGTTGATAACTTTTGTCTCAACATGATATTTATTTTTCATTTACCTTTTCTTTGAGAAATTTGCTTTTGTGAATAATTTTTTTAATCGTCGGTGAAGATCTACTTTAGCTTTTTTTAAAAGTCAGTTGTCTCGTTATTATACTATCAAGGTGAGTAAATCGTGCAATAAACCAGTAAAGTTGCTACTAAAATAATGCTTAGGAAAAATCTAACTTTGAACTCCTGATTCTGCTACTGAACATCGGAAATAGAAACATTATGTGATGCATAATGTAAGAAACAACTTCCAAAGGTAAGACTTCAAAATCTCATTTTCATGCTCACAATTTTTTACTACTAATCAGATTTTTTATCAAGACCTACACGTCGTCCTTCTCTATCCTATGCAATTTCCAGGGGCATGTTGTGTAGCTATTCGATTTACTAAGATTATAAGATTTCTCCAAGGGTCAGAAATTGAAAGCATGATATAAAATGTTGGTACATGTCAGTTATTTTCAAGTTTTTGAACATGCGATACAACAAAATGAACTGAATGTCATGTACCTAGAAGCTTTTTAAAACTGTTATTTATGCACTCTTGCAACCTACAATAGTATTTAGACATTTTATGAACTACTATAGAACTAAACAATAATTTTGTGAAGTGATGATAATGATGATCTCTGAAAAATAGAGTCTTAATATCGGTCGTAACTTTCCACTCAACTCATTAATTTCCAGTCCACAGAATAAATTATTATTTAGAGTAATACTTTTGGTCTCATTATAACTGTCACTAGAATTTCAGCCATCTGGAAGCGTAGTTTTCATGTACGCTTAGTTTGAGTTGAAATATAATGTCCATCAAGATATATACGCTCTTGTTCACGTTTTGTCATCTACAATCTACATAGTTAGGCGTCAATTTTTCAGATCACCCTCGTATTACTAGTAGTAAATCAAATTAATGTTTCTATGTCTCTGTAATTTGTATAAACATTTCACTGTTTGAAAAAGTTGAAGTTTTAAATGGTCTGTAAACGTAAATGTTGGAAATTCGAATTAGGCCCAAGAAAAGCTACTCAACAAACCCAAATATTAATACTGTTCTATGAGGCTTCCCTCTTCCCGGTTTCACTTTCTGATATCGTATTCTAGTTTTTATTAAGTTGATTTACTGGGATGTGTGGTTGTAATAGCTGTTCCTCCTAGGTAAGTTTAGATTAAATCTCTTCATTCTAAAGTCAACTTTCTTGTATTGAATCAAATTATTATGCAAACAAAAAATTGTTTTAAACCTGATACATGAATATTATTATAATTTTGCTTTAGAGTTTGTAGACCTGAAGACCTAAATCAACTACACAAATTTCATTTATTCAATTGCTGCCAATCATATTCTATGCTCAATCTACAAGAAAAAAAATTTGCTACTAAAATTTTACTTCTCGAAAAATTAGAACTTTTTTCTATTTCAAACTACTGCTTTTGTTGCCTTCGAGGCTGGCTTTTGTGAGCTATACACATGAGATTGTAAATGGCCTACCCTTCAAACTTTTTTATAATTCTACTGCAATCTTCCTACACAAATGCTGCTTTATTTTATAAATAGGATTCCAAACACCGATCAAAATTTAGTTTACCCTTTCAATATCAACAAGTGAAAGTTTAAGGCTATTTATGTCTTACTTTGAACATAATTAACTAAACGACTTCTACTAAAGTACCTATTATTCGTAAAAAGTAAACTTTTTATTGTACTTGTAGGTGTTTGTATTTATATATTGATTCTTCAAAACTTTCCTAACCAATCACTGCAAATCAATTATAATCGTTCAAAATACTAAAATCGTTCTGACTGGTTCATGTAATTGGCTGTTTGGCAAACAAAGCGTGATTGGATTGTTTTTGTACAAATCCTGCAAAGGATGTTCTTGAGAATTGATTTCAAATAATATCCTTAGAGGTGCAATCAACTGATAGAATTCATGAATAAGTTAGGTTTTCTTTATTCTCTATTATACAAATAGATCAAGTCATTTAGGATCACAAAACTGAGTTGTTGAATAACTATTTAATAACCCCCCGATCAGTTAAAAGTGTGGGACAATCAATGGCCGAGGATTTCGAATATGTAATTATTCACTGATTTAGATTTATTGGTTACTAGTAGGTAACCCATGCTCCGCAAGGGACTAATTAATAACTTGTAATTGAATTTTAAATTAAAAATAAGCCTATAACTGTCCTCGGTGAATAAAGGTAGGCGCACACAGATCGTCATCGGACGGATCGTACTTTTTTTAGGTACTGCGCACACTAGTCGTCATCGGAGCATTGGCATTTTAGTTCATTGCGACTTATGTCGAATCGTGTGGGAAATAGGAATTTAATAAACAAATATTACAGTATATAAGTGATGGATAACAGTAGAGAAGAAGAAGTGATAATTATTGTTACTTGTTTGTTAGCCGAAGAAGAGGTACAGCGACGTAGGAAGAGAAACGAAAAATGTGGATCCTTATACAATTAATCAAAAAAGGATAGAATTCGGAGAATTCAATCATCCTGATTTAATTTAAGACGAAGTAATAATTTTTAGGTATTTCCGCATATCGCAAGTAATGTTTTTTGAACTTTTGAATGTCCTCAGACAACATATAGTTGGACTGAACACCAATTATCGCCGTGCGATTGAGCCATTGAATCCGAACGGCTTCAATGCTCCTCGGGATTCCTGACGGCATTTCCGATCTACGATGCGTACGATGCGGATAGGTATGCGCACTCCAATTGAAAACAATACATCAAATCTCATCGTCCTATGCGGTACGTCCGTCCGATGACGATCTGTGTGCGCCTACCTTTAAGAATCTATAAGCAAAATTCAAACTTAATCAGTCCAGTAGTTCAGGCATGATTATGCGAAATGTGAAACTAGAAATTGTTTAATTGAATCTCCAGTCTAATTATCTTCTCAATAATGCGCTTTACTAATTATGAATTCTTTTAATAATTTTTGTACTTATTAATACTGATACATTCGTAAACTATAACTTTATTTACATAGGAGTTTGTTAATTTGCATTGAGTCGAAAAAAGTGCTAAACAGTTGATTTCTCCACTATTGAATCATATATTTTTACAACTAGACCAACTGCTGATTGAATCCTAAATTTCATGAGGAACAGCACTTACTTATTCACTTTTCCTGTAAAAAACATTGTGCTATCAATGGGAAACGTCCGTTAATAGAAAGAATAGTCTATACTATAATTGAAGGGGTAAGTTGATGAAGAGCTGTGTTAGAAAATGACGTTAACTTTGAAGAAACTAAAACTGTTGTACCTTAATTTTTTTGGTATATTAGAAAATATAGCTTTTTGCATTGAATTGAATCTTTCATAATTTTTTTTAATGCTTAATTGAAATGCTCATTTTAGTTGAATGTCCAGTCTCTATTGTCTCCATCAAACATACTGCTCTCAAGGTCTTCGTCAACTTAAACTTTCAATTTATTTTTATTTAATGTTTCTTCAACCTTACTACTGCTACACCATTGAGCATAATTCTGTCGAGTAGATATAATTTTTTTTCTCGATATAACCTGTTATTCCATTCACAGTTGAATACTTGCCAAATTTTGATCGACTCATTTTATTATTTTCAAATTATGCTCATCAAAGACGTTTTATCATTCCCAATGAAAATGTAGTCTGAGTAAAGAAGTGAACGACTGCTGAATGCCGCCTGTATGACTGCATAGAAATAAGAGGAAAGTAATGAAATAAATATTAATGTTGTTCACAACGCTTTCTGGAATTTTTTTATTTGTGATCATTTTTCAAAGTATTTCGATTTGGAATACTATAAAAGTAACTAAAATGAAATGAATTTCCAAGAGAAAACTTGTTTTTATAATGTTTGAGATATAAGCGCCTAGAGTTGAAATGTTTGGGGTGATCGATTTTGAAACTAGTAACAAACGATTTCGTGAAATTTTTAGGATAAGTTCAAGGTATTGCTTATCAATTCAATTCTTTATTGCCAAAATTTAACAAACAAATCAAAGGTTAATCAATCAAACACTTGTCACAAGAAAATAGAATTAACTACCCATAACTGAAAAACTAGACATTGTTTCAGGCACCGCACCATCAGCAAAAGACCGCTTGTGGCAGTCAAATTACAACTTGATTTTTCATAATATCAATTTTGGAAATATTTTTTCACAAGACATTAACTCAAAATAATAAAAATTTGTGTACTAATTTCTATAGAATTGATTATTTTGAGGATTCAAGTATTATTCGATAAACAATATCTTGGAGAATGTATCCTCATTAGAAATATCTTGGAGATCTATTTCAGTGTCAAAATCGAATTACTGTGAAAATGTCACCAATAAAACTAGATTCCTACACATGTGTATCGGAAAAAGTGTTCGGTACAGTAAGAATATTATTCCCATAAGTATTAATAATAATTGTTCTATTGATACTCGCCCGGCCGGGCTAAATGAGGATTGACCAATTAGGAACTGATGGGAATTATATTTTCACTGTGCAGGTCACTCACACTGATAGTAATCTGTTGTGATCACGCTTGAAAAGCTCCTTGAAACGTGGTATGTTTACCGGTGCAGGTTATATCGAGACAATATAGTGAGGTTCACGTTATAATGTCAGTGGAAAATGATAGGACAACCGCGTTTCCAATTCTCTGTCTTGTTATTGCCTTCTATATAGAATCCAGCTGATACTGGTATATCTGATTTGATATTAACTGTTCATTCTTGTTGAAAATAATCAATATAAATATTTATTCGCCAATAAAATGATTAATATTTAATCATTATTTGATGACCAATATTTTTCAATTATTGTATAAAAACATGCATAAATTGATTTTAAATATTTAGTTGATAATATTTCCACATTGTTTAAAACGATTTGCCAACGTTGCGGAACTAAAAAAAGAATAGTGTTATCTGCTTTGTTGAATGATAACAAGGATAGCAACATCAATGTTAATCAAATACTGCAATTTTAACGTGAACTTTACTATAGTACAGTCTATAGTGTTTATTGTGTCTGATAACCTTTCTTGACAGATAATGGAATTAGCACTGTGCTGGGAAACAGTTCTCTGCTTGTCAGTTGTCAGCATGGATCAGATGCAAATATTTTTCAGGTAACCGTGTTTTATGATTGGTACATGATGATCTGCATTGTTTTTGTCTATACATGTTGTGTTAATAAAAAATACAACTGCTGATGGCTTCAAGTTGCGTGTACTTCATTTTACCTATTGTCTGGCTCAATTAGGCTATTCATAATAGGCGTTGGTTGTATTAATTACAACTGAATGAACAATAAATGTTCAAGATGAACATTTTTGATGGAAATGTGAGTGAAACTTTCCTGAAGATTTAGGAAAAAGAACTTGAAGTACTTTTCCCATTCAACAGAGACTGGGTAATGGATAAAATCACATTACAACCTCACCTAACATAATAATTTGTATTATTTAAAACTAATCACTGTTCTCATATGACAGATTTTTCTATGAGGAATATTATACAGGATGTTTCAGAAGTAGTGTCGAACATTTTAGGGTATTGTTCCTGGATGATAGGAGACTACAAATGTCGTATTTGAAGTGTCCAGTACTCAGCAGTTATCCTTATAGCTGCCATTTTTGTTTTTTCACTTGAAAATTTTTATCTCAAGAACGAAATGTTGCATTGATCTGAAATTTGGCATGAATATTTATGCTATAAATACTCATCTTTAAGAAATTGAATATAAAAATTTCGATGTAAATTTTCAAAATGGCGGCCATCTAAAATTTTTTTATTGCAAATTTCACGAAAACCGTTTACTTTATAAAAAAGTTAGCAAATTTTATCAAGATTTCAAGGATACCTTATTTATTAAGATTGGTTACAGAATAACAGAGAAATTAATTCTTTCCGTAATGCAAGCATGACCATGAACAAAAAGATCATCTGAAAAACATTGTCAGATCAGCTGGATGGCCATATGGAGCCATACCAAGTTTAAATACGTCATCTTAAATACAATTGGAATTGGAAATTTAATAATAATGTTTGAATGGTGAAAAGAGTTCATGCATGCAGTACAAAAAGAATTAGTTTCTCTGGTATTCCTCGATCAGTCTTAATAAATAAGGTATCATTGAAATCTTGATAAAATTTGCTAACTCTTTGTCTATTGTAACGTTTTTATAAAGTAGGTGAACGGTTTTCGTGAAATTTGCAATCAAAAATTTTAGATGGCCGCCATTTTGAAAATTTACATCAAAAAATTTTTATTTTTTAAAGTTGAGTCTATATAGCATAAATATTTATGCCAAATTTCATATCACTGTAACATTTCGTTCTGGAGATAAAAACTCATAAGTGAAAAAAACAAAATGGCAGCTAGAAAAGGATAACTTAAAATACAGTGTTTTGGACACTTAAAATACGACATTTGTAGTCTCCTATCATCCAGGAACAATACCCTAAAATGTTCGACACTACTTCTGAAACATTCTGTATAATCGGAATTAAATTGATTAGGCTACCCTTTTCCCTTAGAGTTTCAAATATCATAATACAGTAATAGAATAAATAGAATTGGTTCATAAATACCCACAATGATAGAATACCAGAGTAGTATGGTACTGTCTTGTATCATTATTGAAGAATGATTTATTCAATATTACATTCATCTTCAGATAAGTCATTGATGGAGATGCGGAGATGAGTGACCATTGAAGACTGATCCTTGAGAGGGTTTCTAGAAATACCGTAAACCGTACCCACCTATATTTATATAGATATATTATATGTATAGGCTATTCAGAGTTAGAGAAAATTGTGGAAACCGCTTAATATTTCTGATTGTCATAGGTTTGATTGGAGATCCCAATTGTATTAAGTGAAGAAAAAGTACTAGGCTATTTTAATCTGCTATTTAATTTATATAATCTGCTATTTTAAACAAACTCAATTTTTTTTAAATGAAAGGTGTTCATGTGATATATGATTCTTGATATAGAATTTCAAGAGAAAATTAATGGTAGAAAATGCACATCGATATCAAAGGTGTTAGCATTTACTTATATTAATGAATCATACAAAAATAGTCTAGTACATTGAAAATCAAGTGTCGGTGAACACTAATAGTAACATCTCGCATCTTGAACGATATACATAAGAAATGTCAGATTTTTAAGGTACATAATTTATTTCATTTATTTTTGATGTTTGAAAGTGTTTGTATAAATTTGATTTGCCTTTAATTTTCTCTTGAAATTCTGTAACTAAATCATATATCACATTGCCACCTCTTAAATAATAAAGTTAGATTCGAAATGACGGATCAAAATTTTGAAGCCATAGAAAAGTACCTTTTTTTTAATTTGAATGGGATCCCCTATCAAATTATCCTTGTAACTGAAATATTGAGCAATTTCCATTCTCACAAACCTGTATGTAATGATAGCATATCTATGCCATCCTATTGTTTTCGGACATCCTTCTAGAGTTATTAGGCCAACCTATACATGTTGAACATAAGTAGATCTGTACTAATACACTAGGACACCACGCGGAGTGGGACATAGAGCATTAGCTGTTGACACGGGACACCCAGAATGTTTCCTGATTGGGTTGGTATACTGTCAATCTGAAGATAATCTGGGTGTCGGTTAGGTTAGGTGAACATAACCTGAAAGGTTCTGTTAATTTTCATGTGGTAGGTTAGGTTTTTGCTTCATTGCAATATGTTCCATATTATTCAAGATTTATTGATTTTAGATAATGCACAAAGAATGTGAACTTCGACTTATCAGCTATTATTAAATAATAGAGAAACAATAGCATAACTTACGCTATTGTTTCTCTATGGTTACCTATATCTACTAAACTGTCATTAGAACTTGATTGCATTGTTTACACTGGGTGCCATTCACATCGTACTGTAGCGTATATTTCGGTTCATAGACGATCACCTATTTGGTCAATGTTTGCGTTCTTTGTATTTATCCAAAATTATATTTTCAATGATACTAACGTACTGTATTCAAATATTGAATCAAACCCCTAACTTTATAAAGTAATTACATAACCTTTTAAAAAGTAAACATAAACTTTTAAATTATTTACAACTAACATAGGGTCGATGAACTAAAACCCTCCTAGTACTATTCATAAATTTCGGAAGTGGTTGTCTTTGTGGTCCCACTGATAAGCTATATCGCTTGAATAAGTTGAGATTCATGCGCTGACTCTAAAATAATTTAATGAAGTAACGCTTCCTGGTGGCCAACCCACCTCAGCTGTTTGTCAACTAATCAGTCTCATTGGGTTGCCCACGCACGAGTCTGGAGCTTATGTGGGCATCGCTCTTAGCAAAGAAAAGCTTTTCTCAATAATTGATTGCAATAACTTCTAGTCGTTTTGAATATTGTATCTACTGCAATACACATGACAACATGCTTACTTAAGAGAAAAATGATCATATGAAATTGTTCATGTTGAACTTCGGCATTGCACACACCGACGTGGGTGGGATGATGACTGGTGACGAGCAGTACTATTTTGATGCCGCCGTTGATTGTCTAAAATCGTCCCGCTTTGGTTTACACAAGGTCTAATCCTTCATTTGAAATAGTGTGGATGAGCAGAATCGTTTTTTAAGCCTACCCTACTCATTTCTGACTATCCTACTCATTTATCTTTTATTGTGGATGGTTGTACTCAATTGGCATAATTTATTTAGTTACTGTATTTTCTCACTTAACATTTGTTGTAAGTGAATAGCAAAATTACCAAACCCTACCTATATTGCTTATTAAAATCTAACTTAACAAATTAATGTTTTGGCACATAAGTAATTTTATCTTGCGTGGTGAGTGGGAAGGGACCGTACCTATTTTTAGAATCTGACCACTTTATCGCCATATCTAATTAATCTTGATTATGGTCTATTATTAGGATTTGAATTCTATATAAGAGCTGCAAATTACATTTTAATAACTGATCAAATTTAACTATAAATTTGAAGAAAATTGAGTTACGGTACAAACTGGCTAGGATACCGTAAGTTATAGTTGATTAAAAATTCTTATTTGGTAGATCACATGATAATTTTTCTAGCGTTTCCACCAAACTGAAAAATATTTTCTAGGAAATTACGCGATTATGACTTTTGCGAAACATAAATTAGGCTACATTACGAGTAAAGATGGAAGTTGAGATAACTAAGTTATTTCTAAAGTTTCTTTAGAACTACCGTACCTTATCGCATTCTTACGGAATCGAGTTGATAAGTAGCATAATATTATTTTAAAATAAACACTGGAAAGATTGCTGGTGTCAGCTGTACGAATTCTGTAGTGAGAATCACTTTGGACTGTCAGCATCGGTGGAATGGGAAGCATTGATGTTTGTAAGGAATGCCACTGTCGCTCTGACTCTGACAGTAGCCCAAGTGGTTTGGATGTTGAGTGGTGGGGAAGGGGGAAGTGATATGGCAACAGCGATAACCCTCTCCCCTTTACAATCAAGGCCAACAGTAGTCAAACTTCCCTAGGCAGCACACGGCGCACTGGTACCGCGTACCGGCAACGGCCACTACCTACTACGCGCAATTGCAAATACAGTATCCGTAACTTGAATGTATAGTGATACAACTGATTTTTAATATAGTACTTACAATAATAACTAAAAGTGAAACCAATAATATTTGGTTTATGGGCCAGAAATATTTGAATTTTGGATGTTATCTATTTTATGAGTACTGAACAACAAAGCCATTGTCGTGGCATTTAATCATGACTCAAATTCAACAGACTTTCGTACAACCGGTTATACATGCCAAAGAAGAATTTAATATGTATGCAGCATCAAATTTAAATAGAAATAAATGAATAATCATGGTTTATTTTAACATAAACAATCTCATTTTCAATAAAATTTTGCAATCTGAAAAATAAATCATATGGATAATCTATCACAATATAAACTAGCATTAGAAAATTATATTAATTTAATAATGCTCAACTTATTTTATTTGTATTTGACTATGGTTCCCATAGTAATCAGGCGTGGATCCATCGCCACCCCTCTCCCCCCCACCACTTTTCCAAATGGTTTTTGAAAAAATAAGTTGAAGGTGCAGAAATAAGTATCATGATCTTGGCAATAATACAGAAATCATCCAATGAATTATAAAAATAAAGCGCAAATACTTTAAATTTTTAATATAATTTAATATATTATATTATTATAATATATAATAATATATTATTATAATTTAATATATTATAATTTATTTCAATACAAATATTTTTCTCGAATAAAAACTTCAACAATTATCCAGGGGGGGGGGTTCTCTCACCTCAATAACCCCTCCCCGGGTCAGATTCCTGGATCCGCGCTTGAGTGATCATGTTATGCATTAATGGTAACAATCTTTGGGTTCTTACTTATGCCATAGTTCCCATTCAATCAATGCTGTCAGTTATAAGTGAATCTTACTACAGGTAATACATGACTTGTAGCGTCATGATGTCCTATCTAGAGATCAATGTGATTATTCATCTTTCATGGTCAGTCTGCCCTGTAAATGTGTGCATCGTCATCAGCAAAATAATGGTCACTTAGGCTTATATAACAAACTGTTGACATGTGTAGACTGTATTGTAGTTGGAAAATGTTTTGCGCAGAATAGAATAGCTTTTTATTTCACCAAAACACTTGAAAAATACAATATTCACACTTCCAATAAAATTATAATAGAAACTAACACATTATCAAGAAAATTACAATTGTTATAGCAACAATTAGTAGATTAGTACTAAAATGAAAATTTCTATTTTATTTTATTCAATTTACGATACAAATGACACTGATGTAATAACATTGGTACCGTCGACCGGGGTGACTTTGTCTCACCTCGCGGAAAAATATTCAAATCAGTTTATCTCCGATCTCAACCATGTTCAACATTGATACCCGTAGCCCTAATCATTATCGAGGTTCTGCAATCGATATCTTGTCGAATCTCGATATATTAGTTGAATTATCGACTTAAAACCTAACTGCTTTCTTCATCTTGTGATTTTGTTGTCGAAAAACTCCGTATATCGTAAACTTATGATATCGACCGAGTGCATTTTATTTTTGCCATTTTATTATATTTCAACTGGTGTATCCATAATATCTAGTTGAACTAGTTAGGGTTATCTGTTACTAGTCAAATACAACAAGGTAATCTTTAGGTTAAACTTAGGGTGACTTTGTCCCAGTATAAAAATTGTGATATTATGCAGGATATGTTCTAAATACAATTCAAAATATGATTAATATCATGTATTCTACCTAATGAAACAAAATATCCACCTTGATTGAAATTAATACGTTCTCAATATTCATTTTTCACTGATTCTGCAGCTGGTGCCAACTACAGTAGCTTTATTATCCACGGTATTTAGATGAAAAATATATTCTTCTATATACCATGATATTACCCATATAGGGTAATATAGCTTCTGTACTGCCAACATGCCTTAACACTACAGAAGATTTTTTCACAGCAGAAACTGAAATATTTTTCAATAAATTTGTGATTTTTTGAAGTTGATTTCATTTGTTCTCAATGTCATTATTCATTCTAAAGGTTGACAGTTGTCTAACTATTGAAAATTAACTTTTTCCATATACAGTATTTTTCAAAGTGAGACAAAGTCATCCCGACCCCTCGTTGACATTGTCTCTTATTTTCAAAAAATATATCTTTGTTAAAGTAAAAAATTAGCTTTTTATAATGAAAAATAAACTTTAAACATTGCAGAATACAATAAAAAATATAGCAAGAGATTTTTTTCAACTTAAGTATTGATTGCAAGCTTTTTAAAATCTCAACTTCCCAAAATTGGGACAAAGTCACCCTGCTTTAAACCTACCGGTTGATAAAATAATAAGGTAGTACTTGTGCTATTTTTCTTCCAAATTTATGGTAATAACAAAGTCCAAAATAATGTCAGAATTTCACGTGTACAATTTCAATACAATTTTAGTCCTAAATAAAGATAATAATAAATAAAAATCAGTAAATTAAAAAATATATAGTTACGGTATTTCAAAGCACGTTTGACTATTCCAACAAGAATAAAACGAAACTTTCAATAATGAGTAAAATGCTTGTATCACAAAAACTAACAATCATGATAGTTTGAAATTGAATGAATCATTTTAGGCACTACTATTATCACCATAGCCACAGTGTTCAATGAAGAAAAAACACTAGGTACCTAGGAAAAACAAAGCAATTCCAATTTTTTCTCATTTGTTTATAATAATTATAATTTATGCAACCACATTGAACCATCCATCAACTGCATCTGGAGAAATTCTGAAAGCCTGGCATACACTCTTTTTTTTAATTTTTCTGAAGAATTTACGTAACTAAAGTGGCAAAAGTTTGAAAAAATTTAGCCCAAGAAACTTGGAATTGAGCGTTAGTTCTCAAAGATATTCACATTTAAATAAAAATACTAATCATTCACAAAAATTAATACATTTAAAAACTGACATAAATAAATATTTAAGCTATAGTAGAATAGTTAACAGAAAAGTTCAACAAGTTGAATATGAGTAGGCCTAGACTCTACTATAAATCTTTACTAACACTTGAAATAAAATTTGATGTATCATATTTACAATGATGATGATTATATTGAATTAGCTCTACAAAAGTTGGAAAAATATATGAATGAACTTATTGTCAATGAATAAATTGAATTGAACTTTTTCACCAAGAATAATATTTTCAAATGCGTATTAAGATAAAATGGGAGATGAGAATAAGGATAATACATTGAAGAAGAATATGCATTATAAGATGAGAGATAAAAATAATAAAAAATGGGAGATAATTATAATTCAATAAAAACTAATCAGTAACGTTAAAATTATTCAATTGACAATTTTTCATATTCTATGTATGTTTTGAATTTATCAAACAAAATGGAATCATTTACCAATTTTGAAGTATATGGATCTATACGAGTAATGTAGGCTACTTCAATAGAAATTAAAATTGAAGAAGCAGATGCTATGGGATTATTTGAGCTACTGTTGGTTAATTCATATTTCATGAAATGTACAAAATAATTTCACATCTACCTTTAACGATTTCCGGTAGAATAGTGTCATGCAAAGAGATAAAGTTAAATTTTTGACCGGGCGATTGTTTTTTTGCAATTTTTTTAGTTTTATAAAAATTTGTTAAATTAAAGCCAAATAGCATTTAATGCCATCCGCTTTTATGAAAGCCTGTTAATAAAAAAATGAGATAGTGAAACTTTCCATCAGAAATAGTAAAAAAAAGGGGGAAATTGGAAGGAAAAATTGCGGAAGACTGCATTATTTGTGTAAAATTGGGGAAATAGAAGAATGAAATTAGAAAAGAATTGTAGTGCAGGAGAGAGGGAAACAGGGGGCTGAGCGACAAGTGTGAAGGTCCCCCCACGGCCGTGCCCAAAGCTTGAGTCAGAAAAGAAAGTTTGGAATGAAGAATAATATTAAACAATGTACTAATATAGTATAAGAACTGAAATGAAAATGGCGTTGAATTTTAGAACAAAAAGTAACTATTAACGCAGTAAAATAAGCTACACTACATTATAATAACATGTAGATACATGTAGGCTACTTCTAGTGGGTTAAATTACTAATGCAACGAAGGAGTCCCGATGAAAGTGTAAGTGTACCGAAGTGTACCTGTAAGTGTACCGAAGCACGGTTACATACAGGTGTTGAATTGTAAAGCTAGCGATCGCTATGTTGAAAGCAGTTGAATAGCATAGGCTAGATACTACCATTTTGAGCTGTTTTTATAAGAGTAATTTCATAACATCGATCATGTTTTGGAGTAGCCTTTTGCAAAATAGAAATAATTTCAATATCGTTCCGATTAATAAAGTTTCTTTATTAATAATAAGTTTCTTTATTTTCAGTGGAAACTAATATTACCTACTTGATCAAATAATTCACTGATGCTAGTCTTTTTACATTCAAATATTAATATAAGCTCTACCAAACCAATTGTCAGTTGAGAATGATTGTTAACTTTCAAAATGATTTTTATTTACAAACTAGCTAGTAACCTGTGCAATATAAAATTTTATATTGTAAATTGCCGTATCCACATGTCTAGGGAACATTGAAAATGGAATAATTATTATATATTATTTTTAAAATATATACAAATATGTATAATCAGATAGTTACTAGTAACTTGATTGAATGCAAAATCCTTGAAATTATAATAATAATAATAATAAATTCATTTATTCTTCCAATTTTAGTCGCCAAAATAAAGATAAATTAAGTTTTGATCTAATAATTAAGTTTGAGTTTTGCTTATTTGTTTAACACTTTGTAACTTAATATATTGTAATTTTGTTTTGGCAATAAATTTCAATTTCAATTTATACATTACACAATCAGAAATTATGAATAGTACAGTAGATATATAACAACAACAATCTTGTAAATTATAAAAAATAAAGATAATAAAATATATTACAATTACACGTTGTACAAAGAAATCACAATAACTCATTTACATCAAAAGAAGAATAAATAATTTCAAGTACCCCGAGGACTAAAAGTCCTGTTTGGGGCACCATCATATTTTTAATTAAGAAAGAAAAAAGCAATGAATTATTTTGCCGAGTTGAATTGAATTGCTTGAACATGGTATAATAATGTACAATTATTCATGAAAATTAATATTTTTCAAGGAACAGAAATTCTATTCTATTCTTTTTGTCAAATCAGGATTAAAATTATTAATTAAATAGTGATTGATACCTTTTCAATAGCTTGGCTGAATATACTGGAGCTCAATCAGTGATAATGATCGAGAATATTACTTTGTAATTAAATTCAAATAGAATAGACCTACACGTGACTAGCCATTTATGTATCCATCATTCAATCCCCTTCTCACTGATAAGAGCCCTGAGTTTATTGTAACATTTCCACCATGGGTACCGGTACCTACCCTATTTTATAGTGATAGTTATAAACTTGTCAAAAACTATTGAATTGAATGTCAAGCTCAATAAAACACAAAATGAAATAAATTCAATGACATGTTCTTCAAACAAATGAATGAAGGACATCACTGTAATGTTACCGTATATTTTATTATACAAACAACTACGGTAGGCTACATACGAAGAGTAGGTACCGTATGCTCTAGTGAGCGAGCGGACGTAGTGTGTAGGCCTATGCCAACTCCTCATCAGCAATTGATTTTCCAAACAGTAGGCTACACACTTTCAACAACGTGCTAGAGGCTGAGATATCATTTCTGGAATATGATTGTCGAGTAGCCAACTACATTATAAATGACTGCATAATGCAGTCTGAAGAAACGTGAAGGATCGGTTCCATGAATCATTGCTGCAAGGCGAGGTGGACCTACGGTACCGTTAAGGCTATTTCACCTATTTATAACTCAGGCTATAAATGAGCAATAATATAGCTATTGCTTGTCTTATGAAGTCATACTTCGTAAGTAAGGTTAGGTCTCATTATGATGAAGGTATAAAATTAATATGACATCTACGATATTTATACAGAGTGGCATAAAATTTACTAACAATCATAAATATAATTTAATTAAGCTTAGGTTACATAATAACCACAAGGGTAGTGAGGCCACTACCTTTGATGGGTAGGCTACTTTTGGGCCACTCTGTACAATTGCTGTAAGATACCTAGGTTATTTCTTCAGTTCTATCCATTCATGAATAGGCGAGTGAAGGCTTTTGAAGCAATATGCAAGCTTTTGCATATTGAAGATATTTAGTTTTATACTCTGTCGTTTCTACCTAAAACCTATATTTATGTAGATACCAATGGGAAACTCGCTGTGAGTGCGTTCTAGTATGCTCTACAAGTCTTTCGTCAATAAACAATCAACTATTCAGTTTATTCTATAAATGTTCATTGCATTTCTTATATAGATACTATAGTCTATTATGATCAGTATTTGGATATTCTTTAGGTAACTTATTAATAGTAGGATATTAGTTAGTTAAAATACATTATTTAAGCATTCAACTTCATCAGTTTGAGCATATGCTCACCTTCGTTCACAAAAGCAAATTTCTCAAATGTGGATTGTCAAATGTTATGAATTTTCTCATTTTCAGCTTGTCATGATTCCTTTCTCCAAAATAAAATTTTCACAGCTATTACGGTACAGCCTAGCAAGTTTGGAGTCCCTATAATAATTTATCATCTTTTGTTCACAGTTCTTCAAGAGAGTGGCTCTTTCATGGATGCTCTCAACGCCTCTATGAGTTCGTCTAAAGATTCAAAGAAGAAGAAAACTAGAAGACTGAGTACTAGCAAAGATTCTGATAAGAAGGAATCAACACCACCAACTTCACCCAACCACGATGACAAGTCACCTCCAGTTACTAAACCGAATTTTCGGGTGAGGAAAAATGTCTATTCCTTTAGATTTAAGAATCAATACTATTATGAAACAGTGTCTATAACAACACTCCTATTTGATAGCCTTTATTCAATCTTGAAAATCTCTCATTCAGCACTTTGATAAAGATTCATTCCAACTTGAAGTGTGTTTTAGAAGCTGATTGTACAAATTGGTTTTCACAAATAACAAATTTTTGCCTGAAATACAGAATTCAGAATATTTTTCTTGTTAGAAGGAGTAGCGGCTTTATAAGCCAATTTATTGAGTTTGTATTGAATTGAATATTATTGAGTTTAGCAGAAGATAATTTTAGATGTTGTTTTATTTGAAATTGTTAATATTACCGTATTTAGTTAGTATTGTTAGTATTACTGAATTGAACAAATGCATGTAAAGCTCTCACTTCTCCATAACATTCTGCTCACATTATAATTATATTTGTGGGACTAGTTATATAGATATAACCTACCAATATTGCTACAGCGTCTGCTGATTAGGCATCTTTTAATACTTTAAAATATTACTGCATTATTTATTGAAACCAACCTTCCGTTAAATTTTTTTTTAGTTCTACCAGGATACTCTTGATCATTCTGAGGAAATTAAGATTGAAGTTAAAACTGAAGATGGAATTGAAATTAAGAAAGAAGATCCTGATGATTTAAGAAAAGATGGGGATTCCAATGGAGAAAACAATTGTGAGTTTTATTTTCAGTTACTTACCCTTCTTACAAATATCTAAATTATATTATTACTCAAGGCCTAGGGAGTCTCCTAGTGATGTGTGATTTAATTATATTCGGTACTACTTGGAGACTATACTATTCTGGAAGTCTTACACTTGTTAACTAAATTCGGTAAATGGTCAATGCTGTTATTGTACGTTTGACTTCATCATAAATAGGTACTAATACTCATCTCTCTAATTCAAAGTATTCAATTCCTATGATAATTTCCTATATCATATTTTGAAATTTTCAAAACATCTTAATTGTTTCAATAAGTAAACTCTGAGTTTTATCAACCATTTGCTCCTTGCTGTTGTTGAAAATCTGTTTTTTAATGAAAAACGACAAGAAAGTAGTCCTTTGGAGTTTTCTAAATTTTTTCTTTACTTACTGAAGTGACAATGTAACTCATACTGTACCTTAGATGTTTGATTCAACTTCTTCCAATTTGATGTGGAAGAGAAGCTATTACTGTTAGTTTTTTTATTTTGTCATAATTCGTGATATAAACGTCTTTGTGAGATTATTGTACTCATCTATAAAAATATTTTACAGCTCCAACTCCCGAAACGTCAGAACAGAAAGCTGCTCGTGAAGCAAGTATCAAAAATGAAGAGAATCGGCAGAAAGCTGAAGGTCTTAAAGGAGTCCTTGTCTTTGCCAAACTTAGGAAAGGTCCTAAGAAGTCAGTGCAATGGAAGACGGAGTTGAAAGCTATCAAATACTTTGAAGTTGATGAAAACGAAAGAGGTAATTATGTTATTTAAGCATTTTTTTTATCTGACTACTAATTTTTGGAACCAAAATTGTAACTTTTTTGTTTTTTTAACTAAAGATGTACTACTAAAATATTATCTCTACTTCAAACGAATAATTCAGCCTAATAGTGTTAGAACGATCAACAATAGCGCTATGAAAAATTTCAGAAATCTAAAATTGATTTAAATATGTTGATACATCTATCACAAGTCTTCTTATTTAGGATGATGTGTACTTGAATTGATTACCAATTTAATTATTAAAGTATTCACTTATCACTTGTCATTCATTTTTCCAAATCAGACTATAGTTTTCGTCAAAATTGTCTTCAATCAACTGAATAATAATTCCTAGTTTACGATATGTAGCTGATATGTATTCAATCAGTTGAACTGTCAAAATAAATTTTCTGTGATGTTAAAGTTGATACAATATTTTTTGAAAGTATCTCAATTTTTTTGAAAACATTGATTATTGAAATAAACATTGAAAACATTGATTGTTATAATATTTTGTATGTTTTTCTTCCAGTTAATGTAACAAAAACATTTGTTGATATGAAACAAATGGAGAGGTATAACGAAAGAGAAAATTTCCAAATTGCTCGTAAACTTGGTAAGCTATGATCCATTTCTATGGAACAATTTCATTGATTTAAATTTCTTATCAGTTATGTTATAAGAATTCATTTCTGAATAATTTTAATAAAATGGAGGTACGTGATTCATACATACTGAGGCTTATGGGCGTTGAGATTTCTATAATTTTTGAGTCATTGTCATGATTTGTTTTTATTGACCGTGATTGATTATTACTGTTTCTGGCTTTAAAAATTTAA